>NC_138293.1:79610000-79790000 GCF_965601325.2 Salmo salar | reverse complement strand
GCTGAGAAAACCTTCTAGTCCCAAGCTCTTGACCTGGGAGGAGCCCTGGGAGGGCCAGTCAGTTTGGCAGGCCGCTGTGCTGTGACATACTTTGAAGGACTCCAGTCCACCTGAATAAATGGTGGATTGGCACAATGTGAGCTCTGTGCTGCAACAGAGCAAAGGGATGTCTTCTTGCTGGACCAGCTAAGCGTGAGTTTCTCTAAATTGTGGAGAGCTCATATAGTCATTGAACCGTGACCCATCAACTTTTCAGCTGCACTTCTCTTAGCTACTTCACAGAGGGTGGGCCTTGGGTAAACACGGAGGTCCAGAGACGCCCCATCTATTCCAAAGACCAAACGTAAACAAACAACCTCCTTAACATTCTCTGTCTGAAGCCATTTTGCCGTCCACAGAAGCAAGCACACGAGAAGGTCTGGGACCGTTGCTTCCTCTACTTCTATCCTGAATGTGGGTTGGTCAGAGTAGAGGGCATAGCAGGCCTTCAGGTCAAATAAATAGTGTGGCTGAGTGTAGTAGGTGCTTAATGTCCAATTCTTCATTAGTGCAGATGAAGGACAGGAGACAAGGAGACAAGCAGAGGAAGCCATATCAGACTATTGAGATACACCTCCGAGGTGGTATGTGTCTCGCCTCGGCTGGCCTGGAGCGTGCATGGCATAACCTCGCGGCTGCACGGGCACACAAGCGTAGCCAATGAAAATGGTCGGTTTTCGCACTGAGTAAACAGAGCGGTTTGTGGCCAAACATACACACACAGACACACAGTCCGTCGGTAGACATGCTGTGAACGTAACTAAAGGGATAAAAACACTGATTCATTCCATATGGTCTCTCACTCTACCAGTCAATGCTGTGCACACACACACACACACACACACACACACACACACACACACACACACACACACACACACACACACACACACACACACACACACACACACACACACACACACACACACACACACACACATACTCTTAAGTGCCACAGTTGAAGCTAGTAGAAATGACACTGCTAATAAAAACACTGTTCATTTAATCTGTTGAAATGTTCCGTTCAGAATTGGTCATTAGAGTCTTCTGCTTCCTGTCAAATGAGTGGATTAAACAAAGCAGCAGTGAGGCACCAATCAGAGCAGGTGTCTGAGGAGAAGCATTGCATTGTGGAGTGTCATGCATGTCAGACGGATTCAATCACCTTCGTTTCTGCTGCTGCCCAGAATTTTATAACGCCTGTGTGTGTGTGTGTGTGTGTGTGTGTGTGTGTGTGTGTGTGTGTGTGTGTGTGTGTGTGTGTGTGTGTGTGTGTGTGTGTGTGAATGAGGAGTGCTCTGCTCTCTCCTATAAGGCCTCACTGGTGGGGATGAACACTGGTGGAGAGGAGTACAGCACATCACTACTACCACCCACAGTTAGCTAATCATCACATCACTACTACCACCCACAGTTAGCTAATCATCACATCACTACTACCACCCACAGTTAGCTAATCATCACATCACTACTACCACCCACAGTTAGCTAATCATCACATCACTACTACCACCCACAGTTAGCTAATCATCACATCACTACTACCACCCACAGTTAGCTAATCACCACATCACTACTACCACCCACAGTTAGCTAATCATCACATCACTACTACCACCCACAGTTAGCTAATCACCACATCACTACTACCACCCACAGTTAGCTAATCATCACACCACTACTACCACCCACAGTTAGCTAATCATCACATCACTACTACCACCCACAGTTAGCTAATCATCACATCACTACTACCACCCACAGTTAGCTAATCATCACATCACTACTACCACCCACAGTTAGCTAATCAGCACATCACTACTACCACCCACAGTTAGCTAATCACCACATCACTACTACCACCCACAGTTAGCTAATCATCACATCACTACTACCACCCACAGTTAGCTAATCAGCACATCACTACTACCACCCACAGTTAGCTAATCATCACATCACTACTACCACCCACAGTTAGCTAATCATCACACAACAGATAGGAGTTTTATTGAACGGAAATCCAGTAAGAGACTAAAGAATTGATTAAGGAGGAATATGTACTCATCCCTGCACTGACCTGGCCTCCCTCCTTACCTCTCTGGCCGGTCTCCAACCTTCCCTCCTCTTCCTCCCTCCCTCCCTCCCTCTCTCTCTTTCTCTCGCTCTCTGACTCCCTCCCTCTCTCTGTCTACCACTTGATCTCTATTTGTTCTCTCTATTATCCTTTGGCCGCTCTCTCATTCTCCTGCTCTCTCCATCCCTCTCTCTCTGGCAGCTCTCCATTTGGCCTCGCATGCTATGTGTGTGTGTGTGTGTGTGTGTGTGTTAATCACACTGGCCCAGCAGGACTCCTGTCGACCGCCCCACGCCCAACGTGTCACAGACAGTATCCCACAGAGCAGAGCCAGGAACCGTCTCTCACCCACTCTGCCCTGCTCTGCTACCCAGCCTAATCACCTCCTCCCTGGGCTGTCTCTCCTCAGTGACCCTGGTAAGCTCTGGTTCTGTTCGGGCATACAGTGCATATACTGTAGATCTCGGGTGAGGAGATCACTGATGATTGGTGATGATGATGTCCTTCATGTGTCCTAAATCAAGCCAAGCGTGCTAGACAATAAGCCCGGTGGTCTCTCTCTCTCTCTCTCATCAACTGTCTGCAGAACTGGCATATGTGGCACTATGCGTGTCCTTCCAGGACATATTAATACGTTATTCCAGATGAGTGGAAACGGCCTATATTACACACACCCCCTCCAACACACACACTTCCCCTCCATCACACACACACCCCCTCCATCACACACACACACACCCCCTCCAACACACACACACACACACACACACCCCCTCCAACACACACACACACCCCCTCCAACACACACACACACACACACACCCTCCAACACACACACTTCCCCTTCAACACACACACACACACACACCCTCCAACACACACACACCCCCTCCAACACACACACATCCCCTCCAACACATACACACACTTCCCCTTCAACACACACACACACACCCCCTCCAACACACACACACCCCCTCCAACACACACACTTCCCCTTCAACACACACACACACACACACCCTCCAACACACACACACCCCCTCCAACACACACACATCCCCTCCAACACATACACACACTTCCCCTTCAACACACACACACACACACACACACACCCTCCAACACACACACACCCCCTCCAACACACACACTTCCCCTTCAAC
This sequence comes from Salmo salar, assembly GCF_965601325.2. Classification (NCBI taxonomy): domain Eukaryota; kingdom Metazoa; phylum Chordata; class Actinopteri; order Salmoniformes; family Salmonidae; genus Salmo; species Salmo salar. The sequence continues at coordinate 79,786,721 of NC_138293.1, read as the reverse complement.
ACACACACACACACACCCTCCAACACACACACACCCCCTCCAACACACACACATCCCCCCAACACATACACACACTTCCCCTTCAACACACACACACACACACACCCTCCAACACACACACACCCCCTCCAACACACACACATCCCCTCCAACACATACACACACTTCCCCTTCAACACACACACACACACACACACACACACACACACACACACACACACACACACACACACACACACACACACACACACACACACACACACACACACACACACACACACACACACACACACACACACACACACACACAGACACCTCTCTTATCATTCCAGACCACAATCTATCCATCCATGCATTCTCTCTCTCTGTGTTAGGGAAGACTGCCGTGAGGGAGAGGGGGAACCGGGATAGGATGGAATGGGGGGGGGGGGGGGGGGGGTCGGTCTGCCTCTCTCGGCTGTCTAACTGTCAATTATCTCTGGTTGGCATCACAGGACCATACAATATGTCTGTCTGTCTGTGATGTCTGTCTATCATGTCTGTCTGTGGTGTGTGTGTGTCTGTCTGTGGTGTGTGTGTGTCTGTGCTGCTGCTGACGTCTCCCACCCACCACTGGAGGGGAAGCACTTTGATAGCAGCACAATGAGGGCTCTGTACCCTCTTCCCTCGCTCCACTCTGCCACAGTGAATAACATACATCACATAGCTCTGGACTAAACAGTAAAGGGGCCTAGCAAGAGCTGTAGATCAGTGTTTTCTCAAAAGGTAGGTCGGGACCGTAGTTGGGACTAGGGCCAGGAGTTTTTCCTGGACTTTTCAGGCTCAAATAGAGAGATCCAAATTATGTGTAGCCTACTGAGCCGATTGTGCTTATGTCCACACACACACGCACACACACACACACACGCACACGCACGCACGCACGCACACACACACACACACACACACACACACACACACACACACACACACACACACACAAAGCATCTAGTCATGGAACTGAGCCAGAGAGAGCACTCTTCAATTGGTCATAACTTTATATATCACTGAGCAATGCTTGAATTAGCCTTCCCTACATATGGAATGACCTGTTGAGCTTGCCTGGAATGAGTGTGTAACTGACCTGGTGACTTAAAGTCTTAATAATAAGCCAAGGGAGTATGCATTCTGCATTCAGCCTCGTGACAGTGATGTATTCATACAGGTATCATGGCTATCCGCTGGAGTGTGACAGTCCTGTTTGTTCTTATTTACGCAGAATATAGGTCAATCCATATCCCTCCATCCTGCATTAGCGCGCTACACATCCACTGTGTGATGACTGATGGTTCTGTGTCAGATGACTTCTCATGGAACCATGAAACATGCTCATAACTGGGTCGCTATACCACACGAGTGAGGGTGAACATGTAAATTGTGTCTCAATGTAGAGGGATAAAGGTTCACATTCTAAATGCCTTCTATTTATTTTCGTATTCTTTCTTCTTTTATTATTTTCTAACGTCATCCTTAAATCTATTGTAAAATATAACATAGACAGATTATAGTGTTGTTATTATTATTATTATTATTATGTGAAATACCACAATACCTCAATGTAAATACAGTGTTAACCTGATTGTTGTCATTAAACCGGCCTTGGGTCCTGCTGTAGCCTACCCAAAATGATCCTAGTGTACACATCAATACATCGACACATGAAAGATAAACATGCGTGTGAATGGGATGTAACGTTACCTTGATTGTCTTCGTCCATGGCTGAAGGGGAAAATGCAAAGGTCCAAAAAACCAAGTAAGATCGCAGAAACTTGTTGTATGAATATGGGGTAAATTCTTGAAATGCGCGTTTTAATTTGTTGGGTGCATTTGCAGACAGGTTGACCACAGAAGCCGCGTCTTGTTTTGGGGAATATTATTTTCTTGCCATCAATGCTGGAATCACGAGGCAATCCGCTTGGATATCCGTCATCAGTGTAGCCTATTTCAGATGGAACTGAATCGGCGACGTCTTTTTTCTAGAGTGATCGGTTGCATATTATCCGGCAGATCCACCTTCACTCCACTAGCATCGGGAGAGTAGGCTATCCCATCCGAGCTCCACGACTCCGCTTCTCCACTAGACAGACAGGCAGCTTTCACTGTACGTCATCATTATCTGTCCCGCCCTGTGGAGCAATGACTACAAACCTGCCCTCATGTGACCGTACTGTACACAGGCTGTACTGTATTGTAATCTGTGAGGGAATTATTCAATCAAATCCCCAGATCAGTGATGAGGTAAAGCATGTATAATATAGGCCTACATATGAAATAATTTCTCAATGTTGCCCTCCTATGGTCACTGCATCTGGTTTCTTTCATTGACAAAGAAAATACACACACACACACACACACACACTCGCTCGCGCTCGCTCGTGTGTGTGTGTGCGCGTGTGTGTGTGTGTGTGTGTGTGTGTGTGTGTGTGTGTGTGTGTGTGTGTGTGTGTGTGTGTGTGTGTGTGTGTGTGTGTGTGTGTGTGTGTGTGTGTGTGTGTGTGTGTGTGTGCTGACAATGTTAGAAACTAGACTATTATATCATATTATCCTGTCCAATGTAGGCTATACTGCAGGACCTCTGCTTGGTCCAGTAATAAAAATACAGAACATAAGGATGCCTCTATGAGACAGGGAATGGTACTGGATAGTGAATTGGTATCTGATTCCAAGCCCAGAACGAACACTCACACAAGCAGTGGGAACCAGCCAGTGTGTAGGCCAATAGCAGGGAAAAGGCACACACACACACACACACACACACTGCGGCTGTGTTTCTACAATACACACGGTTTCAATTATCGCATTCCTGCCTCTTCAGAGAAAGAAGGGGGTCTCTCTTCCTGTACACATTACTCCAGGGGTCAAGAATGAACAGATGTTTTAATGTATTCATTCATTCTTTCATTTGTTTATTCATTGATGTGTCTTACAAAAATGTTCCAGAATTGAATGCTTCTTCTTATACAGAGAGACAATTGCGAAGACAAACCCCTATGTAGGCTATCTCTATAAACTGAAACGTATGGAGTGTGAAACATCCAACAGTGAAGCTGATTTTCCTATGGTCTACATACTGTAGTTTATGTTTGAACAACATGTGAAACACAAAGGAATACATGCAATTGTGTGTGAATATTCCTCACATCACAGACTCCACCCTTCCACTTTGAGTGGTCCTAGAAGTCCTCTGCAGTCTAAACATTACATCAGCATGACACTACTGGGATATTATGACAACCAGAACCAGAACTAGCTCAATCCAGAATGATCCAGTGTAGTCTGGTTGGGATGGAGTACTTGTTGGTTCACATGGCACATGATAAACTCTAATACCTCTCTGTTTGCTGGTCCAGTAAGTCATCCTTAATTCAACTGATATATACGCTCTTTGAAAAAAGGTGCTATCTACAACCTAAAAGGGTTCTTCAGCTGTCCCCATAGGAGAACCCTTTGAAGAACCATTGTTGATTCCAGGTAGAACCTTTCTGGTTCCAAGTTGGACCGTTTTGGGTTCCTGGAACCAAATAGGGTATTAGTTGGAACTAAAAAGGGTTATCCAATGGGAACAGCCGAGAACCCTTTTGGAAGAGTCTACACAACGTTTTGAGCAGCATACTCTTTGTCACCTTTGACTTATTTCTGTGGTTGTTTATTTTCTCCAGCTCTTGTGTTAAGTTGACGTCCATCAACACTCTCTTTTCAACCTTTAACACCACAGCAACTGAAACTGGAGCCACTGGGCTTAGAACTACGGTATAAACAGGGCCCTGAAGTTCCACCTGGATAACCCCACAACTCCTGGTGGATACCAAGTAGACCTGAGGGGGTGGTGGGAATGTAAACCATGGTCCAGTGGATACACATCCAGACGTTGTTTGCTTTTTCTGCACTCGGACCTTCTGCGTACCCTGTGATGATCTAGACATGTTTTAATAGGAACATAATGCTGGGGGATCATGTCACTTAGCTTGGAGAGAAGAGAAGAAAGAGGAGGGGTGGGTCCTGGGAGAGTTGGGAAACGTGTGTGTTCTTGTGTTTAGTAGGAGTTTAGGGGAATGATTTGGGAAAAAAGGGCACGCACAGGGAGATGGGGGACTTTTGGAAGGGGGGGCTCCCGACCAGGCTCTGTTTGGTGGGGGTGGGGGTGGGGTGGGGGGTCCTGTTTGGGGCCCAGATGTCCAGTCCAGGAAACTCTGCGTTTTCTTTGTTTTTCTCTCTTTCTCCATTTTCCACCGGGCGGACCAGTAGTTTTACGTAGGTGGCGGATTCAAGCAAAGTATTCAACAATTGTATTTATTTATTTATTTTATTTTACCTTTATTTAACCAGGTAGGCAAGTTGAGAACAAGTTCTCATTTACAATTGTGACCTGGCCAAGATAAAGCAAAGCAGTTCGACACATACAACAACACAGAGTTACACATGGCGTAAAACAAACATACAGTCAATAATACAGTAGAAAAATAAAGTCTATATACAATGTGAGCAAATGAGGTGAGATAAGGGAGGTAAAGGCAAAAAAGGCCATGGTGGCAAAGTAAATACAATATAGCAAGTAAAACACTGGAATGGTAGATTTGTAGTGGAAGAAAGTGCAAAGTAGAAATAGAAATAATGGGGTGCAAAGGAGCAAAATAAATAAATAAATACAGTAGGGGAAGAGGTAGTTGTTTGGGCTAAATTATAGATGGGGTATGTACAGGTGCAGTGATCTGTGAGCTGCTCTGACAGCTGGTGCTTAACGCTAGTGAGGGAGATAAGTGTTTCCAGTTTCAGAGATTTTTGTAGTTCGTTCCAGTCATTGGCAGCAGAGAACTGGAAGGAGAGACGGCCAAAGGAGGAATTGGCTTTGGGGGTGACCAGAGAGATATACCTGCTGGAGAGCGTGCTACAGGTGGGTGCTGCTATGGTGACCAGTGAGCTGAGATAAGGGGGGACTTTACCTAGAAGGGTCTTGTAGATGACCTGGAGCCAGTGGGTTTGTCGACGAGTATGAAGCGAGGGCCAGCCAACGAGAGCGTACAGGTCGCAGTGGTGGGTAGTATATGGGGCTTTGGTGACAAAACGGATGGCACAGTGATAGACTGCATCCAGTTTATTGAGTAGGGTATTGGAGGCTATTTTGTAAATGACATCGCCGAAGTCGAGGATTGGTAGGATGGTCAGTTTTACGAGGGTATGTTTGGCAGCATGAGTGAAGGATGCTTTGTTGCGAAATAGGAAGCCAATTCTAGATTTAACTTTGGATTGGAGATTTTTGATGTGAGTCTGGAAGGAGAGCTTACAGTCTAACCAGACACCTAGGTATTTGTAGTTGTCCACATATTCTAAGTAAGAACCGTCCAGAGTAGTGATGCTGGACGGGAGGGCAGGTACGGGCAGCGGTCGGTTGAAGAGCATGCATTTAGTTTTACTAGCATTTAAGAGCAGTTGGAGGCCACGGAAGGAAAGTTGTATGGCATTGAAGCTCGTCTGGAGGGTTGTTAACACAGTGTCCAAAGAAGGGCCAGAATGGTGTCGTCTGCGTAGATGTGGATCAGAGACTCACCAGCAGCAAGAGCGACATCATTGATGTATACAGAGAAAAGAGTTGGCCCAAGAATTGAACCCTGTGGCACCCCCATAGAGACTACCAGAGGCCCAGACAACAGGCCATCAGGCCATTTGACACATTGAACTCTATCAGAGAAGTAGTTGGTGAACCAGGCGAGGCAATCATTTGAGAAACCAAGGCTATTGAGTCTGCCGATGAGGATGTGGTGATTGACAGAGTCGAAAGCCTTGGCCAGGTCAACGAATATGGCAGCACAGTATTGTTTCTTATCGATGGCGGTTACGATATCGTTTAGGACCTTGAGCGTGGCTGAGCAACAATGCACAGCACACAGGCATGATTTGAAAATGTTCTGTGCCACAGAAAATAGGCCATATGCATAATCTAAGTCAGTTTCTGTCATTGGTTAGCATGCTGTAGTTATTGAAGCAGAGCATGGTGAATTGGTTAGCATGCTGTTGTTATTGAACCAGAGCATGGTGAATTGGTTAGCATGCTGTTGTTATTGAACCAGAGCATGGTGAATTGGTTAGCATGCTGTTGTTATTGAACCAGAGCATGGTGAATTGGTTAGCATGCTGTAGTTATTGAAGCAGAGCATGGTGAATTGGTTAGCATGCTGTTGTTATTGAAGCAGAGCATGGTGAATTGGTTAGCATGCTGTAGTTATTGAAGCAGAGCATGGTGAATTGGTTAGCATGCTGTTGTTATTGAACCAGAGCATGGTGAATTGGTTAGCATGCTGTTGTTATTGAAGCAGAGCATGGTGAATTGGTTAGCATGCTGTTGTTATTGAACCAGAGCATGGTGAATTGGTTAGCATGCTGTTGTTATTGAACCAGAGCATGGTGAATTGGTTAGCATGCTGTTGTTATTGAACCAGAGCATGGTGAATTGGTTAGCATGCTGTTGTTATTGAACCAGAGCATGGTGAATTGGTTAGCATGCTGTTGTTATTGAACCAGAGCATGGTGAATTGGTTAGCATGCTGTTGTTATTGAACCAGAGCATGGTGAATTGGTTAGCATGCTGTTGTTATTGAACCAGAGCATGGTGAATTGGTTAGCATGCTGTTGTTATTGAACCAGAGCATGGTGAATTGGTTAGCATGCTGTTGTTATTGAACCAGAGCATGGTGAATTGGTTAGCATGCTGTTGTTATTGAAGCAGAGCATGGTGAATTGGTTAGCATGCTGTTGTTATTGAACCAGAGCATGGTGAATTGGTTAGCATGCTGTTGTTATTGAACCAGAGCATGGTGAATTGGTTAGCATGCTGTTGTTATTGAACCAGAGCATGGTGAATTGGTTAGCATGCTGTTGTTATTGAAGCAGAGCATGGTGAATTGGTTAGCATGCTGTTGTTATTGAACCAGAGCATGGTGAATTGGTTAGCATGCTGTTGTTATTGAACCAGAGCATGGTGAATTGGTTAGCATGCTGTTGTTATTGAAGCAGAGCATGGTGAATTGGTTAGCATGCTGTTGTTATTGAACCAGAGCATGGTGAATTGGTTAGCATGCTGTTGTTATTGAACCAGAGCATGGTGAATTGGTTAGCATGCTGTAGTTATTGAACCAGAGCATGGTGAATTGGTTAGCATGCTGTTGTTATTGAACCAGAGCATGGTGAATTGGTTAGCATGCTGTTGTTATTGAACCAGAGCATGGTGAATTGGTTAGCATGCTGTTGTTATTGAACCAGAGCATGGTGAATTGGTTAGCATGCTGTTGTTATTGAACCAGAGCATGGTGAATTGGTTAGCATGCTGTTGTTATTGAACCAGAGCATGGTGAATTGGTTAGCATGCTGTTGTTATTGAACCAGAGCATGGTGAATTGGTTAGCATGCTGTTGTTATTGAAGCAGAGCATGGTGAATTGGTTAGCATGCTGTTGTTATTGAACCAGAGCATGGTGAATTGGTTAGCATGCTGTTGTTATTGAACCAGAGCATGGTGAATTGGTTAGCATGCTGTTGTTATTGAACCAGAGCATGGTGAATTGGTGGAATTTTATTTTCTCCATCAAGTACAATTTATAGTAGATGTGGAGTAAATGTTTCTCTCCATCTCTGTCTTTCTCTCTTACCATATCTTTCACTCTTTCTCTTTTTCGGTCTACCTCTCTTTCTTCATCCACTCCTACCCTCTCTGTCACCCTCCCTCTCTCTGCCCCCCTGTCTTTCTCACCCTTTTTTTGCTCACTCTTTCTCTCCATCTCCCTCTCTCAGGTTGTGTTCCTCTCTATATAAATGTCATGTTTAACCCAAGCATGTGTGTGGTGTGTGTGTGTGTGTGTGTGTGTGTGTGTGTGTGTGTGTGTGTGTGTGTGTGTGTGTGTGTGTGTGTGTGTGTGTGTGTGTGTGTGTGTGTGTGTGTGTGTGTGGTGTGTGTGTGTGTGTGTGTGTGTGCGCATTCGTTTGTGTGTATGTTGTGTGTATTGGAGCATGAAAGTCACAATAACGCTGGTATTTATTTGCATTCTTCACTTCTAGAATAATGGTGAATGAATCAACCCCAAATTGAAAGGCACCACATTTATTGGAACAAAAGCCAAAATGTCACCCAAGCCTGTTTAATTTCTTAAAACCCAACATGTGCTGGCCTTTCTGGCTGACTACCAGGGCTATCTCTCTCTCTCTTCTCTCTTCTCTCTCTCAGTGTGCCACTGCGGGCTGATGGCGGTTGCCATATGCCCCGAGGGTGCCCATGGCACTGCATCTGGCAGATTACGCTCTCCCTCACGTCAGACGAGAGGGCTGCGGCGCCCGGCGCTCCTGACCGACTTCACGTGACCTGATTGAGCAGTCAGAGAAACAACATGACTTCATATGCTCCAGTCTCCACGGTAACACCCGGGGGCAGGTTAGTGGTTACCTCCCCCTTCAGCTGCCAACTCCCTAACTGTCGAACGACCCCCACACCCAAATTACCCCCTAGAACCCATTCACCTCATAATCCAGTCAGGCGGCAGCTGCATTACATACAGTATAGCTGTACAGTAGCTTCACACTGGCTTTCTATGGGGATTGTAGGGCAACATCTTTTCAATATTTATATAAACCCAGAATATATGATTTATAAAGCAAATGGGTGCATTGGATTAGTATTTGGGATGTTTGAGTACACACCACCAGTTGGACCAAGAATTCTGAAAGAGTCTTCACTGTAGGGGGTGCTGATAGCTGTCCTGGTTCACACATGTACCAGAGTGTAGTGTGAAAGAGTGGAAAGACTGAGAAAGTCTTCACTGTGTAAATCAGATTGAGATGTAGTCCACAGTGTATAGACACATACTGTATATCCTAAATCTATATCATATCCATTTGACTGATCAGAGAGTAACCAAACTACAGGTCTTACACCAAACTGACCATAAGTCAGTGACGGAGTAGCTTCCTTTACATTGGAGAATGGAAGGAGGGCTTTCAGGAGGTCTGATACTCTCCCCGTTGGTCAGGGTTTGAATTGGCTTGGGGGTGCCCTAAAAATAGCAGTCTAGAACAACATCAATATCCTTTCATGCTTGGAGATGCCCTCATTTATTTTGGGAGTGTCCATTATACTCTCATGATTTGACCCGACACACGGCCCGGGCAACACAATGGATAGACAGCAGTAGAACAGGTTGGTATGCTGTATTAGAGTGTTTCAATTGTGTGAATTTCTATGCTGACCTCACAGAGTGAATTTCCATGAAAATGAACTATAAAGTTATCAAGTCAAGGGTTTCCATCATAACTAGGTTGATGATTCCCCTTCTTCATATAGGCTATAGCTTGTGGGCATAGACTGAGACAAGGGATATGGGTGGGGGATGGTGATGGTGGTGATGGTGATGGGGATATGGGTGGGGGATGGTGATGGTGATGGTGGTGATGGGGGATATGGGTGGGGGATGGTGATGGTGGTGATGGGGGATTTGGGTGGGGATGGTGGGGGGTGGTGATGGTGGATTTGGATATGGGTGGAGGATGGTGGTGGTAGTGATGGGTGGTTGTGGTTGGGAGTGGGGTCTGGGGTGAAGGTTGAAGGGGCGACTTCCTATCTTGTAAGTGAGGCGAGGGGAGTTCAGATACTCAATCCCAAATTGACCTTCAGTCACAACCCCTACATGCTTCATGTATATTTGAAAAGACTGGATAGGTATACATATTGTCATTGTAAATAAGAATTTGTTCTTAACTGACTTGCCTAGTTAAATAAAGGTTAAATAAAACATTTATAAATAAAAATACTTATTCTGGTAATAACTCCATCTTGCCATATATTTACTATGGTAATACCGTAGCTTCATCTTGCCATATATTTACTATGGTAATACTGTAGCGTTATCTTGCCATATGAGGGGTATACTACAAAGCAAGAGCAATGACTTAGCCAGCTAACTTGCCTTAATATTCTGGAGATACATTTTGGGGGGGGGGAATAACCTTGAAATGGGCATGGTCTAACTGACTCAACAACCCAAAATACACATCTAATTTTAGCTTTCTTAATGAACCAGAAATCATTAGTAATTTCTGGTTGTTTATCTCTGCTACCGCATGGCAAGCGGTACCAGAGCGCCAAGTCTAGGTCCAAGACGCTTCTAAACAGCTTCTACCCTCAAGCCATAAGACTCATGAACATCTAATCAAATAGCTACCCAGACTATTTGCATTGCCCCCCCCCCCCCCCTTTTACACTGCTGCTACTCTCTGTTATTATCTATGCATAGTCACTTTAATAACTCTACCTACATGTACATATTACCTCAATTACCTCAACACCAGTGCCCCCGCACATTGACTCTGTACCGGTAACCCCTGTATATAGCCTCGCTATTGTTATTTTACCGCTCTTTAATTATTTGTAACTTTTATTTCTTATTCGTATTTGTTTTTAGGTATTTTTATTTTTTATTTTTTAAACTGCATTGTTGGTTAGGGCTTGTAAGTAAGCATTTCACTGTAAGGTCTACACCTGTTGTATTCGGCGCATGTAACAAATACAATTTGATTTGATTTGATTAATACCCCTTAAACCACAGGCTAGACTACCCGACTGGGGTAGGAGTTGAGGGGAGTGGAGGAGAGGGGGGTCTGGTTTGGGCCTGGCAGGGGGATAGGGTGACAGATACTTCCTTCCTTATGAGGGGTGGAAGGGGATTGGGGGCGGGGGTCAGTCCATGGGTAGCAAGAAGGAAGGGAGTCCAAGGGGGGGCAGGGGGGAAAGTGGCTTAACAGAGGCCACAGGAAGCTCTGTGCGGCTGGACTTCCTCTTTATGCGTTGTTGCTATCCGACTCCAATCTCTTTCCACTTATTTTCCTTACATGGCCATCAGATCTGCCTGAAGTTTGGATCTCATCTGTGAAATTCAAGGGCCCAAATGAGTCCCATGGTCTCTGTTGTTACTCTGTCTGGGTCTGGTTGATCTGGGGGTATACAGAGACAGCCCCGTGTCCAGGAACCAGAAACGTGTCAGTAAGTAAACCAGGTTCCTCTCATTGGTTATGTAACTACTGTACGAGTAGGTGTCAACGACTGCCTCCAAACACCTCTGGAATTTCCTCTTAATATTTATCTTCTCGTGATGCAGAATGCAGCTGTCTACCAGTTCTACCTGCTGTATGTGTTCATGAACACAAAGTACTGACAGATAGATATTGATACAGATGATCAGCCTGATTTAATGAGTTTTATTTGGACAATCTAACTCATCTATCTATCTATCTATCTATCTATCTATCTATCTATCTATCTATCTATCTATCTATCTATCTATCTATCTATCTATCTATCTATCTATCTATCTATCTATCTATCTATCTATCTATCTATCTATCTATCTATCTATCTATCTATATTGTTGTTGGTTCTCTACGCATGCTGTGTGTCAAAAATCAGCCAATCTTTGCCATCTAAACCATATCAGTCCTAATCAGGAAAGTAGCTCAAGGGGAATCAGTATTTGACTAACGGAAAAAGGGTATTACTATCATATGAAACAATAGTGTGATAGGTATACAAACACATTGAGATTAACTATGATCCCTCTAAAACCAATATATCTCTCTACCTGTTGTTGGGGTATGTTGGAACAAAAGCCAAAAAGCTGCAACATTGAATGCATTATGTTGGTGCAGTTTTTCATTAGTAGACTTCTGAGTGTGCCAAACATTTACAGTGTTTGTCACAGTCAAATGATGTGTACTACTAATAAATCAACTGTGTCATTATTGACAGCCATATTACCTTTTACAATATTGCATCATTCAACACTTCAGCTATGAGGTCAATTTAGGGACTATAGAAACAGAAACACACAAACGCATGATGAAACACGTGATAAAATACCCTCAAATGTAATACTAATACACACACTGATAAGATTGAAATGCTCTTTTGTGCTTATGGCCCATTTTAATCCCAACATGTTGGCAGGAGTAGAGATAACATCACCAATCTCTCTCTCTCTCCATCCCTCCCTCCCTCCCTCCCTCCCTCCCTCCCTCCCTCCCTACACACACACACACACACACACACACACACACACACACACACACACACACACACACACACACACACACACACACACACACACACACACACACACACAGAGACAACTTTAATTCAGTTGCGAGGTCAGGTTACATGCAAAGTACCTGTCACCTGTTCTCATCCTTGTTCATACTTTGCACACTTTGCATGAACAAGTGTACATTCAAAAAGCCGGTATCATTTGCTTAACCATCAAGTGGACCCATATACTGTAACCAGCCTTGGTGCCAACACATGGGCATGTTCAGCAGGAAACCGTTGTGGAGCATTTAAGATAGAAATGTCATGAATAGAGATTTCTTATTCTAATCTACATGGTTGCTCTACATAATATTTATATTTCCACAATGCTGTGGCCTGCTCTGCTGAACGGAGCCAGCAGTACATTCCTTCTACTGCCTCAAATAACATCAGTAATCTCATACTCATATCATTATTACCAATTCTCAACGTCCAATCCAGAAGGATCATGTGCAATCACAGTTTTTTACTAATGCATTTGAGATTACATGAACTGGATTCATGTTTGATTACATTTAGAATGGCTAATCCATTTTCCATGCATGGTGAACTTGGAATAGTAATGTAGGACTGTATCCTTTACAAATGCACATGAGAGTGAGTGAGTGACTGCCACTCTTGTTGACGATGTAGTAGTGTCCCTACAAGAAACTGACATATTTGAGGTGTTTTGTTAAGTAAACCAACAACAATGTCAGATTCTGATGTGAGGAAATCCAGTTCAGAGCTATACATGATTCTGACCACTTAAAGACAGAGGCATCCTATTATCAGCTTTCCCCCCTTCCCTTCACAAAGGGTCTGAATACTTACGTAAATAAAGCATTTATGTTTTTTATTTTTTATTCATTTGCAAAAATGTATAAAAACCTGCTTTCGCATTGTCATTATGGGGTATTGTGTGTAGATTGATGTGGCTGTAATGTAACAAAACGTGGAAAAAGTCAAGGGGTCTGAATACTTTCCGAATGCACCGCACCTATAGTCTACACCTACAGCAAGTTTACAGTACACATAAAAATACATCATTATCACATCCAAACAAATGTCATTATCACCCTGTATTAAACACATGGAAAGCAGCATATGGACACACTCAGATACGCATGCACGGACGTACATGCCCCAATGCACACAGACTATGCACCTGTGTGACCATGTATGAACAAACACACACACACCCCTCTGTAGCAGAATTATCACTCAGACACACACATCATCATCAGGCCAAATCACACAGAGAAGTAGCCTAAAGCTCACATCCTTGTTGCTATAGAACACATAGGACTTGCCTGGTTGCTATAGGACTTGCTTAGTTAAATAAAATAAATAAAAATAGAAGCCAGAGGCTAAATAGACGATCTTCATGTTGCATCCTCCATGTTTTTGAGTGTAGCCTGTATACAAATGGTGGTTGACTGTATTTGAGGGGAAAGATTAATCTACTTCTTTATTTTTTTATTTTTTTATTTAACCTTTATTTAACTAGGCAAGTCAGTTAAGAACAAATTCTTATTTACAGTAACAGCCTACCGAAGGGCAAAAGGCCTCCTGCGGGGACAGGGGGATTAAAAATACAAATATAGGATAAAACACACATCACGACAAGAGAGACACCACAACACTACATAAAGAGAGACCTAAGACAACAACATAGCATGACAGTAACACATGACAACACAGCATGGTAGCAACACAACATGACAACAACCTGGTAGCAACACAACATGGTAGCAGCACAAAACATGGTACAAACATTATTGGGCACAGACAACAGCACAAAGGCAAGAAGGTAGAGACAACAATACATCACGCGAAGCAGCCACAAGTCTCAGTAAGAGTGTCCATGATTGAGTCTTTGAATGAAGAGATAAAACTGTCCAGTTTGGGTGTTTGTTGCAGCTCGTTCCAGTCGCTAGCTGCAGCGAACTGAAAAGAGGAGCGACCCAGGGATGTGTTTACTTTGAGTACCTTTAACAGAATATGACTGTCAGAACGGGTGATATATGTGGAGGATGAGGGCTGCAGTAGATGTCTCAGATAGGGGGGAGTGAGGCCTAAGAGGGTTTTATAAATAAGCATCAACCAGTGAATCTTGCAAAGGATATACAGAGATGACCAGTTTACAGAGAAGTATAGAATGCAGTGATGTGTCCTATGAGAAGCATTGGTGGCAAATCTGATGGCCGAATGGTAAAGAACATCTAGCTGCTCGAGAGCACCCTTACCCCAATGTATAAATTACGTCTCTGTAATCTATCATGGGTAGGATGGTCATCTGAATCAGGGTTAGTTTGGCAGCTGGGGTGAAAGAGGAGCAATTACGATAGAGGAAACCAAGTCTAGATTTAACCTTAGCCTGCAGCTTTGATATGTGCTGAGAGAAGGACAGTGTACTGTCTAGCCATACTGCTAAGTACTTGTATGAGGTGACTACCTCAAACTCTAAACCCTCAGAGGTAATAATCACACCCGGTGGGGAGAGAGACATTCTTCTTACCAAACCACATGACCTTTGTTTTGGAGGTGTTCAGAACAAGGTTAAGGGCAGAGAAAGCTTGTTGGACACTCCGGGGAGGGGCCAGCTGAGTATAAGACTGTATCATCTGCATATAAATGAATGAGAGAGCTTCCTACTGCCTGAGCTATGTTGCTGATGTAAATTGAGAAGAGCGTGGGACCTAGGATTGAACTTTGGGGTACTCCCTTGGTGACAGGCAGCGGCTGAGACAGCAGATGTTCTAACTTAATACACTGCACTCTTTGAGATAAGTAGTTAACAAACCAGGCCAAAGACCCCTCAGAGACACCAATACTCCTTATCCGGCCCACAAGAATGGAATGGTCTACTGTATCAAAAGCTTTGGCCAAGTCAATAAAACATAGCAGCACAACATTGCTTAGAATCAAGGGCAATGGTGACATCATTTAGGACCTTTAAGGTTGCAGTGACACATCCATAACCTGAGGGGAAACCAAATTGCATACCAGAGAGAATACTATAGACATCAAGAAAGCCAGTCAGTTGATTGATAAACAGGGCAAAATAGAAATTGGCCTCGAACAGTTAGGATCAGCTTGTTCCACTCACTCTCTCTCTCATTCTGTTTCTGTCCGTCCTTTATGTTAACCCTATTATTAAAATATTTTCATGTGGCAAATCCCAGAGAAATGAATTCATGTTCTTTTCCAAAGAGGAGGTGGAGGGTTCGGGGTTGCCACATGGAGAATTATAATGCAGTTGCCTTAGCAACCTTATGGTTTTTACATGTGCCTGCCATTGAAATACTCGGTCAGAAGTTTTCGTCCGGGTACAGTTAGCACTGTGCGAGGTATCAGCATTTTGCAGATATAGAAATCCATAGTGCAAGCTATAGCAAAAGAAAGTGCCAAGTTAGCCGACTAAACTCAACTCCACGATTTACGATGGAGTTGGCGGACTGTGTGGGCGGACTGGTGCGCCAACATTTTTATAAAAAACTACTGATTTCAGCACACAACAATGTCGTGTGTATTTGCGGGCTATTCTTTGGGTGCTGAAATCAGCAGGGTTTTTTTACAAACAAAATCACTTGATGTGATGTCGGAGGTCCAGTCCGCCAACATTAGTCATCACTCGTAAATCGTGGAGTTGAGTTTAATCGGCGAGTGCAAAGTAGGGCTGTTGGTGGGTTTACAGCATAATGTTTGTTTCACTGCACATTGACACTTTTACATTACAAGTACATCTAGTTAAAGAGTTTTGGGGAGATTGTATCTGAGATGAGAAAAGAGGAGAATCAGAGAGCTGTTCGCTGCTAAAATGATGGTAGGACTAAGTCACCAGTGATAGACATTACTATTGACCAAAAAGCAAATTACTTATTTCGTCTCACTTCTATATTTTCCATTTATACTAGGTCTAGGGGGCATGAGTGATGTGCTTTCAGCAAGAGTTGGGAAGGTGCTAAACTAGCAGTGAGGAGCTGCTGCCACCGTGTGGACAAGCATAGAACATCAGCTGAGTCACTTGTAGCAAAGTCAAGATAAAAGGATACACTACCAAACAATTCTCCTATAAAGGATGTACTACCCAACAATTCTCACAAATTCTTAGCTCTTGGTGAGCTATAGGACAACTGCCATTATGAATATTCAAACCAGATTCTGTTATGCATATTTAATACAGTATTATTGTTCCATTAGGGAAGGATCTACATTTACATAATGGGTACCTGGAAGAAAATGGAGGGTCATGCTTTTCCAATTTCAGTCAAGGGGAGGGTTACGTTTTTTAATCTAGTCCAGGGTCGTGAAAATTTTTAAATGATGAAATGTCAATATTTCTCAGTGTTTTAGAATTAGTTGCTTATTAGGCTATGTATCAATGTGGCGCCCTTCATCTCTGATTCTCCACTGGGTGTGCAATATCAAGTGTGCCTATAGGCTATTTAGTGTGGTCTCAATCAAATGATCCATAGCCTATAGGCTATTTAGTGTGGTCTCAATCAAATGATCCATAGCCTATAGGCTATTTAGTGTGGTCTCAATCAAATGATCCATAGCCTATAGGCTATTTTGTGTGGTCTCAATCAAATGATCCACAGCCTATAGGCTATTTAGTGTGGTCTCAATCAAATGATCCACAGCCTATAGGCTATTTAGTGTGGTCTCAATCAAATGATCCATAGCCTATAGGCTATTTAGTGTGGTCTCAATCAAATGATCCATAGCCTATAGGCTATTTAGTGTGGTCTCAATCAAATGATCCATAGCCTATAGGCTATTTAGTGTGGTCTCAATCAAATGATCCACAGCCTATAGGCTATTTAGTGTGGTCTCAATCAAATGATCCACAGCCTATAGGCTATTTAGTGTGGTCTCAATCAAATGATCCATAGCCTATAGGCTATTTAGTGTGGTCTCAATCAAATGATCCACAGCCTATAGGCTACGAAGTGCATGCTTGGAGAAGCACAGGGCAAAGTTATATTTCTAAGATAGCTGCTGGGATGGTGTAAATAAAACTAGGCAGCATTACATTACACACTGCAATGGATATTCCAACCCTGAGCACGGGCCAGCTCTGCTCTTACTGATCAAACACTTGTTTGTGTGCTGCCTAGCCAATGGCTGTGCTGTTTAGGCCTACGGTGGCAGTTCAGGAGGAGTGTCAAAGGCTTCTTCCGAAAATAATTTTTGATTAGGCCTAGTCCAAAAAACTCACTATCTTGCGTGCGGACTAGCCTATAGTTTATTTTCTGTTCAGTTCAAGGAGAGCGTGAAGATGAGAAAGAGGACCGGAGGTCAACTTTGATAGCTTGCTACTACTATAATTGATTTGATTTAAAACAATATGTTTCTTGCCCATGGTGTAGGCCTATTTATCAGAGTTATTGACCTCACAATAAGACAGATTGTGGTGCTGAAACTTGAAGCTGCAGCTGCGGCACAAGCAATCTAAAATGGACAGCTCATGGTGCTGAAAGTAGGCAAATTTGAGTAGGCATAATTCATTTCAACATCTTCATTTTAATTAGACTTCATTTTACTAACAACAATAGGGCTTTGTGTTGGAGCCTATTTCTACCTATTTAAGAAATAAGAGGTAGGCTTCCTGTTTGACAGACAAAATTAGGCTATAGGCTGCTATATCCTTAATAAGCTATTAAGTTAAAACCGAGACTCGAAATGAAGGGGTATGAGAGGGTTTACCAAAGGCCTACTTTTTATGAAAGAAAATGGCAAAAAGCACAGACCTCTTATTTGCTTAAGATTTTGAACAAAATAAAATGGATCCGGTTATATAAAGTGATCTATAACAGCGATTTGGTCCGCCATGCTTTATGCTAGAAACAAGCTGTAAAATACCAAGGAAAGACTCTGATGCATATGGGGATATTATTGTTTCATTTCTTTGACGTTCAGATGCTGAGCTACAATCTTCTATAGCCGAGGAGACTATTCTTTAAACTTTAATTCTGTCACTATCAATTGATTAAGCTATTCTATTCATGTACAATAGAAGATGTTTAAACCCAGACAGAGTTTAGGGAAACCCTAGCCAGCAGCTTACATTTTTCTGCGTCAGTAGCAGGTCTACTCTGTCTGGGGAGGAAAGGTAGGCCTAACTTTTGAAAGTACTATGCTCAGATTCCTAATGACGTCTCAGATTTTATTATTTGCAAATAGGGACAGTTCAGTTGCAAACAAGACACTGATTTGGCATTGGAGAAATATGTTAAGATGAACAGATAGGCCTATCTCTCTATCCATTCTAAGAGGTATTAAAACGATTCTGCTAATATGTACATTTTTTATAAAAAGCCATTTTTTATTGGCCCTGCAAATACAATGAAAGATTCATGGAATGCTTTTACAATAAAGGAGATCTTTCCACCCCTACTCTTGCTATCAAAATTCCTGAGTTGCCATATAATGCTTACAGGATGAAGAACAGTTTCTAAAACTGCATATCTAAGGTTCTGGTCTGTCCAGGAAGTGAGGGCAAACGGTAGGCATGTTCTCTGCTATTCACTTTGTTTAAATTATCATTTGGGTATAGAGAGTCACTTGTTTTTTTTCCAAGCATTCAGGGAGGGTTTAAGTCAAATATGTTTTGCTGAAGGAAGGGCGAACTATTTTCATTTCAGAGGTCTGATTTTCTCCATGTAACCCTTATTATAAATAACGTTCACTCCCTTACAATATGTTTCTAAGACAATCTTTAACAGATCAGCACCAGCTTTACCAATGGGTCATCTTGATATCAGAGACAATGTCCTGCTTCATCATTAAGGGGATATGTTGAATTGACTGTAATGAAATTGTCTGAAATCCACATTTAATTAAATTAATTGATCCACATTGTAAATTATCTGTGGGCTATGTAATCCATCTTGGAAGGATGAATGAATGACCTCAATAGTCACACTGTTCTCCTTTGAAATGGTATCTCTGCTATGCCCTCTGGTCACTCTCTAATAATAGATTGGATGAGATATACAGGTTAAATAACAGATTTAACACAAAAATCCTTACTATAGCTCTTACCCACTTTAGTAAACATTACCATGAGGGTGTAGAAGGGTAGAGGGCAGAGGATAGTGTTTTGTGTATGAATCCAAGATGATGAAGATTATAACCTAAAAGTAATTTCATAGAATATAAAATGACAGAAATAGTTGATTGTTTAATAATTTATTGTTTCCAAGGAGGTACAACCATATTAAATTCCTTACCCTTTTAATACAGTGACTCAAATGACAAAACCCACAAACACTTTACTGAGAAATAAGGACGAGTGCATACCAAAGACGATCATAAACCATTTATTTCAAATGTAAAATGCCACCTCGTTAGCTCCATTGACCGATACAGAGAAGTGGGTGACACAAGTGTGTGTGTGTGTCATGCAGTCATTCCTTTCCTGGATCCTTCCTCTTTGCCTGACACCTACACTGCAACATTCCATTCCAAATCAGTGAGAAGAAGTGACACTAAGGATAGATGTACATTACACAACAAGCACCTTGCCATTTCTATAACTGAAAGGTGACCGTACCCACACTGAAAGGTGACCGTACCCACACTGAAAGGTGACCGTACCCACACTGAAAGGTGACCGTACCCACACTGAAAGGTGACAATTTCTACACTGAAAGGTTGTAACAGTAGCCCTGCTGAGCTACACTGAAAGGTTGTAACAGTAGCCCTGTTGAGCCACACTGAAAGGTTGTAACAGTAGCCCTGCTGAGCTACACTGAAAGGTTGTAACAGTAGCCCTGCTGAGCTACACTGAAAGGTTGTAACAGTAGCCCTGCTGAGCTACACTGAAAGGTTGTAACAGTAGCCCTGCTGACCTACACTGAAATTTCTCCTCTTCCACTTTCCAACTCACTGCACCATCCTTCCATTGGCAAGCAAACTTTACCAAAACCGCTCAAAAGAAATGCCCAAACCACTGAGAATAGAAAACATGCACTGGTTTATGTCATGCGGTGGAGATGCAAGCTAGTGGATACTTATGTTTCATTATGAGGGGAACTATATGACAAGTTTCCAGTTTTTCCTTCGGAGACGACAACAGATGAGCACTGATGAACACATCAAACAGAACTCTAAGAGGAAGAAGAAATAAGAATGGTTCCAAAAACATTCATTCCATTGTTGTCATTGTAATTTTTGTTTCTCAGTCCTCCTTGTGGTCTGCGACAAAAAGGCAGTGTTGAATTCCACTGGTCATCCTTTCCTATGTCTCCTCTGACCAGATGGGTAGCTCAAGAATCTCTGGTGGCGAGTGGCTGTGAGAGATATATCCCAGTACAACCTCACAGATCTCAGCACACCCGGCGGCCATTGTTAATGACATCATCATGGTGTCCTTCCCAAGCAAAGACACTGGGTTCCTATGACAAGGGGTGGCTGAGACAACGGTCGTGTAACATTGCGCATTGTCATACTGGCCCCTGATACTAGTGCCCTCTTCCACATTGTTGATTGTGTGAGGTCTGCAGGGTCTCTTTGGGAAGTTGTGACTGAGTCTGGGTTGTTGGGTCCTCAATTGTGGCAGTTGTAACTCACTCAGTGAATCTCAATATGGACCTGCAAATAGGAAAAGACAAAGACAGTTAGCTAAAAATCTGACATATGGTGAATGTATGAAAACAAGAAATGACACTCAACTAAGCATGACGTGTCAAAGTGGGCAGTGGCTTTCTAAATCTGCCTCCTTTATGGTCGTGATACTGTACTTCAAACTTGATTTGCATTGCCAAACTTTATGCTGTGGCTTCTTAGACTAGCTAGCAAACTAGCAAATTACCTTTATTATTTATTTAGCTGTCGCGTTAACAAACGTTAGCTAGCAAGCGAGCTAGCTGCTAAGATAGCTCAGTCAATCTGTGAAGATAAGATAATATGTTCGCTCTAGTTAATTGTATGCACCGTTTAGGTGCAAGGTTAGCCAGGATTATGTTTACCTGTAATCGCACATTGAACATCATCGAAGCGATGAGGTAGAGGTATGGGAATCTGATTCGCAGTCGCCAAGCGAGATCAAAAAATATCAACAAAGTCCTCGTCAATCCTTTTGAAAACACCCCGTAAGTCCGACCAGCGGACCCCGAAAAACGGAACACTAAATAGGACAGACCCGCCATAAGACAATGTCTGCAACGGCGATTATCCACCGGAATCTTATTTACAAGTTAAGAAGATACAACAGTGCATACTGCCATCGTTGTCTGGAGTTTTTAACATTCATATTTTCGTCTTTTGACGAGGTACCCCACCCGAACCGATACATCCACACTTCGTTTCCCGTTTTGGTCAAACGGAACATTAACAGTGTGACTCACGGAAGTTGCAATGCAATGATATCCGGCAACGTCATCATGGTGTAACTGTCTATGGTGTCCGTAAATACTCTGTTATTTTTTTGAGAATATAATCATTTGGATAAACTAGTCTCTCTTATACTGTTCTGGTTACTAAGTATACCAGATACCTTTGCATACCATACCGTATATCAACATCACGATGTCAGCATATTATCTTCTGATAACTCCACACTACCTGAAAACTGAAAAAGTTGTTCACACTTCTCAAATGTGTATTTTGGTACACGCTTTCAAACGGCTAACTTACTTCTAAATAATTGGATGTATGTTGTGTGAAAGATACAAGTTTATATCCCTTTTCTTAATTTGATGCTTCTTTCGTTTTATCACAATGTACTGTTTTGTTTTAGGATTAAACTACTGCACATCAGTGATTTCAAGCCGTGCGTGGGCGTCTAAAGCAACCGGAAGTGACCCGGTGAACGGATAGTTCCGCACGGTTTTGCGATGTAAAACGCAGCTCTGTTTTTTTCTTCAATGGGTGGTAGCAGCTGTTTGCTCCATAATTTCCAGTTGAGAAAGTATGGGAATGTAGCAAGATCACTTCAAAAAATATATATCTTATTGGACACATTCGAAAAGGCACACATTAACCTTGCCAATCAGTGTTATTTTGACTAAATAATTCCAGACATTTCAAGTTTGAACAAGTTCAGACAAAAGAGTGGGTAACTAAGCTAGCACCTAAGCTAGTAAACGGACTTAGCGACGCATCTGGACCAGTCTGGTAGTACGGTCCGGAACAATGCAGGCCATAAAGTGTGTCGTGGTTGGGGACGGGTAAGTTTATGAACGTTTACTAACTATAAATACATGATGTACCA
The DNA here is from genome assembly GCF_965601325.2 of Salmo salar. Lineage (NCBI taxonomy): Eukaryota > Metazoa > Chordata > Actinopteri > Salmoniformes > Salmonidae > Salmo > Salmo salar. The sequence continues at coordinate 79,764,364 of NC_138293.1, read as the reverse complement.
TTATAGTTAAGTGACTATCTATATTTGGTGTGAAAGTCAATAAATAAATAATATAGCTAGAAAATGTGTTCACTTGCTAGCTAATGTTAGTTAGTTTGAAAAGTTAGCTAAAGGCTAGGTAACTACCAAACTAACAAGTTCAACAATGACAATCCAACATTACGTAAGCAAATACATGCTGATTCTCACATTTGTTATTTGTGCAAATCAGCTGGTTTAGTCCCCATCAATGGGACTAAATTAAGTGGGTGTGTTAACTTTATGAATTAAATCACTGCTCTGCCATAGCTGTGTACATTCAGATGCTGAAACATGTCTATATTCTAGCCAAGTATCTCAACTCCGCTACCAATTATTATTTTGTTTTTTACAATTCGATACTTGGAGTAAAATACGGATATAATGTTGGCCAAAAATGATATTGCGATATTTAACTATCGATTTTCCCCCATCACTAGTAACTATACTTCGATACTTAAAAAAGTAAATGATTAAACACTTACCGTGTACCTGTGTTTGTCCTCTGTTGTTGCAGGCCATTTGTATGCTGAAATCATACTTTTTAATAAAACGCTAATAAAATACAACCACTGACTGTTTCCCTGTTGCTGTATGATGGCAACTCAGACAATTGAATCAACATGGAAACAGTCAGCGATTGTATTTGATGAACATTTTATTAAAAAGTAGGGCTTAAAGCAAACAAATAAAGGCACGCAACAGAGGACAAACATAGATACATGTAAAGGTTTACAAATGTATATTTTTGAAGTATTGAAGTCGGAGGTTCCTTTCAAAAACTCCAGTCTGCACTCAACTTCATGGAGGAGTTGAGGTACTTGGCAAGCTGTATTTGAAGCTTTTGTATTTTTTTGGGGCTCAAGTAAACCTTGTCTCCAGTTATTTCTGTCATTGTTTACTTGGTCATTTCATTGAATCTAAATTGTGAAAACAGTTAACCGGTATTTATCATCTTTGCCAGCAAGCTAATGTTTCCGTAGAAACATTTTCCAGGTGTGAAGTAAAGAGAGGGAAAGGGGATACCTAGTCACTTACCCACTGAATGCATTCAACTATCCCAGACCATTACATGTGGACTGACTCACTCTATATATGAATATTCATGTCTGGATCATAGGGAGTATTTTATCTAGACTGTATAACTCCTTGATGTTTGCAGTTCCCAACCAAGTTAAATGGCCTCAGGTCAAACCTGAGGTGTGAGCGTGGTACTAAGACGTGGTGACTCAATTCACTTCACCGACCTCTGTTTACTAACCAGGTAGATACAATGCCTTAATCTAGAAAAAAGAAACGCGCACCTTTAAAGGCGAGGTGCTGGCTAGCAGAGTAGAACACTAGAAAATAAAGGAAAGCCGCACACTCTAAGAGCTCAGATGCAAAAATTTAATAACCAACGTTTCGACAGCGAAGCTGTCTTCATCAGGGTATCATCAAACACTGCGAGATGAGTCATTTATATAGTGTCAAGAGACACACAGGTGTTTGTAATAATGGCCAAGTATGGCCTAATATCATTGGTTAACTCAAATATTAAAAAAATGGCATACAAAGAACATACAAATGGATAGCATACCATGCTATGATCGTATGCTATCCATTTGTTTGTCTTTTTGTATGTTCTTTGTATGCCATTTTTTTAAATATTTGAGTTAACCAATGATATTAGGCGTAACTGTCTATGGTGTCCGTAAATACTCTGTTATTTTTTTGAGAATATAATCATTTGGATAAACTAGTCTCTCTTATACTGTTCTGGTTACTAAGTATACCAGATACCTTTGCATACCATACCGTATATCAACATCACGATGTCAGCATATTATCTTCTGATAACTCCACACTACCTGAAAACTGAAAAAGTTGTTCACACATACAAATGGATAGCATACCATGCTATGATCGTATGCTATCCATTTGTTTGTCTTTTTGTATGTTCTTTGTATGCCATTTTTTTAAATATTTGAGTTAACCAATGATATTAGGCCATACTTGGCCATTATTACAAACACCTGTGTGTCTCTTGACACTATATAAATGACTCATCTCGCAGTGTTTGATGATACCCTGATGAAGACAGCTTCGCTGTCGAAACGTTGGTTATGAAATTTTTGCATCTGAGCTCTTAGAGTGTGCGGCTTTCCTTTATTTTCTAGATACAATGCCTTAACTAGTGGTTGGTAGGTAGGTATTACCCAACAATTAGGTAACATATTTTAGTTACCCTAGTGGTGCTTGGTCAAACCTGTTCCTCACCTGGCTGGTAGTTAGCCACTCAAATAACTGTGCACTTTTGGATGACTGTATCAGAAAAACTCTGATCTGTTTGGGCACACCACTCATAATGTGTAGGAGGGATGGGAGGGTGTACACAAGAGTATGCAGCCTCTGGGCTGGGTGTGGTGGATATTGTAGGCAGCAGGAGAAATTAAAGCCCACACGTCATAGATGGAACCACGGCTGAACTGTTCTATTCTTTGATTTAAGGAGGTAATATAACTGTCCACTCCCATTCGTCGGCTAGCCTTTTATCATTTGAAATAGTGACTAGGCCTCATTTCAAAGAGTTACGGACTTGAGTTGGTTTTACTGAACCTCTTACTCATTTGAACCAAGTCTCTGAGTTCCTGGCTGCAGGGCATACAATCGTTCAAGGTAGATTTTGAAGTGTGTGTTGTCCACCCACCCAGATTCAAGTTCGGTAGGGACCTCAATGCCCTCTATAATAGACCATAGCCATGTCTTTAGCATGGTTCTTTCAGAGGATCGACATCGTGCTATAAAATTGGCATATGGCATGCACGCCTATGATTTGTTCCATAACATTGACATGTGCCTTTATTTTCTCCTCTTCCAGAGCTGTGGGTAAGACATGTCTGCTGATCAGCTACACGACCAACGCCTTCCCTGGAGAGTACATCCCCACAGTGTGAGTACCTCTACAGCCCCCGGCTGGGAGGCCTGGCCTGGGAACCCCCTGGAGCCAGACACCCCCAGCACCACACCCCTCTAATTCTCCCCTTGTCTCAGTCTCCACAACCATTATTCAGGCGAGGCAGGTAGGGCATCTCTACATAGCTGTCTTTTGCCCCCCACCTAAACCTGCAAATAGGATTTCAATTAGTTTAAATGGGAAAATGTTTGTTGGCAGCTTGGGATGCTAATCATGCTAACCTGGGGGCCTTAGCATCACACCGGTAGCGTTTGCCAGCCAAGAGTACTTAGCATCTCTGAACAGAGTGCCAGATGTAATTTGCTAAACAATTCTACATGTAGAATCACATGAAAATGTTGGCAGTCAGACGTCCTCTGGCGGGTTGGTCCCTAAAACATACTGCGCCGAACAAATGGCAGATGACCAGCAGATCAACATTCGGTGGGGTGTGTGCGCTCCCTTAGGGGAAGAAATACCTGGGGAAAACACGGCGACGTAAATTACCAGAAGGGTTTTTAGGTCTTATCAGACCTGGCACTAACTTATGTTGATCTGTATCAGTGACATAAACTGGTTTAGATAAGTGACCAGATGTTTTATTATTGATGGTCACTGGTCAGATTTACCAAGAGGTTTTCACCTGTTTGAACCCGTTCTTCATCAGAGGGACTACTGTAAAACATTCAAATGATAATGTTAAAGGGGAAATCTGCAGCTGCTACTTTCCATTTTTGGATTTATAAATGAATGAGAGAGACTCATTGATTCTTAAAGAATATAACTGATTAATGCACCATGAGCTTAGTTTAACTGTCATACCCCAGCAGAACCCAAAATGTATGCTTGTTTAACTCCAATGTTTGTAATTATTGTAAATGTAAACCAACACTGTATGGGTATTCAACTCTTACCCCATGAGGTTTGGTGCCTGCTGGTTTTCTGTTCTACCTGATAATTAATTGCCCCCACTTGGTGTCACAGGTCTAAATTGGTCTGTAATTTTGATATCTTGGATGGTCAGTCCTTGCATCTATAGGTCAGTCTATGAATTTCAGTGGTTACATTTCTCCAGGGCCATCCTTCAACTTTCTACCAAAAGAGGTGGGGAGACGCTTTATTGTTTCACCTGTTGATTGTCCCTTTAAATAAGGATTACGAGCTTATGTAAAAATATCTAGAGACGTTCTTCTATTCCCTTATAGCACTTTAGGTTTTCACATCAAGGTAAATAGGATACACTTCTCTCTCCTTTGTTGTCTGCAGTTGATTATTAGCCTATACCCAAACTCATAGCGGTTGACTGATCCCTACAGGTTTGACAACTACTCTGCCAATGTGATGGTGGATGGAAAACCAGTCAACCTGGGCCTGTGGGATACAGCAGGACAGGAAGACTACGACAGACTCCGCCCCCTCTCCTACCCACAGACGGTAAGATTGACAGACCAGATATGCATTGCCATGGGAACAGCTGAAACATACTATTGCTTTGTTTGAAATGAAGCCTTTCTGTACATACAGGACATTCTGTCAAAAATATCCTAGTCCTCGTCTCTGTGGGTAGTAATAATAAGGATGTTTTAGATATAAGGAAACACATATGTAAGGAACACTGTGATTACGGAAGTGATTATCACAGGTACTCACTGAGATTATTCCTCCTTTCTCTCTCGCTCCAGGATGTGTTCCTTATCTGTTTCTCCCTCGTGAGTCCTGCCTCGTTTGAAAACGTCCGTGCCAAGGTGGGTGCCCTGTTTGAAGCAACTCATCATAGCTCTTAAGAATTCAATACAAGGAGCTTGTCTACAACACAGGACATGATGTTCAGTTCAAACACATATTGTTTAGCTCTATTTTTCAGAGCTGCATTTTGGAAAAGACAGTCCATTTTGATTCTTCATAAGATTAAACTGATTTTTACTGGTTATATTGATCAATCTTTTGAAAAGTCATTTAAACTGTAATGACAAATTGAATGGGAACCCTATGAAAGTGATATGCCCGATGTGGTCTCTCTTCATAGTGGTACCCAGAGGTCAGGCACCACTGCCCCAACACGCCCATCATCCTAGTGGGCACCAAGTTGGATCTGAGGGACGATAAGGACACCATCGAGAAGCTCAGGGAGAAGAAGCTCACCCCTATCACCTACCCCCAGGGCCTGGCCATGGCCAAAGAGATCGGTACGTGTTCAGTGACAATGAATGCAGGTTTAGGGAGTGTGTTTACTGTTAGGGACAATTCATGCTTTGAATGCAGATAACCTTCTCAACCTGGAGAAAGTGGTTGTACTCATGCATTACTTATGAAGTCATGCTCTCTGAGTTAGGCTTTAGAAAGTGATGTCTCAAAGAGAGTGGGTGAAGAGTAACTGGCTTCTCTCCTGCTAGGACAGCACATGCACACCCTTCAGAGCCATGCAGTAGTAGTAACAGTCTCCTCATACTCTCTCCTGTCGCTCAGGTGCGGTGAAGTACCTGGAGTGCTCGGCCCTGACCCAGCGCGGCCTGAAGACTGTGTTTGACGAGGCCATCCGGGCGGTCCTCTGCCCCCCGCCCGTCAAGAAGAGGAGAAGGAAGTGCTCCCTGCTCTAGAACCCCGCAGACAGGAAGTGGGCACTCGCCGTGCAGGGTGGGGAGACACAGAAAACGCAGACACAAAAGCATTTTACTTCTGAATCTTTGTTAAAAGAAACTGAACATACAGATAGGTTTAGGAATGGGTTTTGATGACAATCTGAACCCAGTCCTTTTCTTTGCATAGACACACATCACTGAAGTGTAAGAGATTCCAGAGGCCTTCTACAAATGGATTTAAACTTCTGTGAAAAGGATGCTGAAATGTTTTCTATTTGTTGCTCTTACACTCATAGTCCATATTGTTTGTTTACAGTCTTTAGAGGTTGTTTTGGGTGGAGCATGAATTTGCCAAACTGCGTACTGCAGATATTAGAGCTGTACAGCAGACAGACACTAAACTTGTTGATCATTTTTTAGGTTTACCTCCTAACAGTACAGCTAATAATTTGGCATGATGCACTGCAGTTAATGGTTACATGGGTAAGATGGCATTCTATTTGTGGGGTGGCATTCTTTATAACATGGAAATCCACAACTAGCCAAGTTAATAGCATCACCAGTTTTATTTTCACCTCCAACTACTAATTAATGTACCATAAATCTAATTTGACTAGGACTGAGTTTGGGAAACACTGGTCTAGCCAACAGTGCTTTTTGTCGATTGGAAAAGGCGTGATCCTTCAGTATTTAATGGGAGAGCTGGCGTGCCTCGTTGGACCTGTCAGTCAAAAATGTTGTATCCCCCACCCGCTCCTGCTGTGTCCCCCACCCGCTCCTGCTGTGTCCCCCACCCGCTCCTGCTGTGTCCCCCACCCGCTCCTGCTGTCTGAACCGAATCGTTGCCTGAGAAAAACAAAGCTTGCCACTTTATATGAGAAGATTGGATGTGAGGACAGTTTTGGGTGTCGATGTCAGATAAAAGCACCTCTTATAGTCTTTGGGCATTTATCAGAAACCATTCATGCAGCGATTTCTTCTGTGTATTTTCTTTGTGAATAGCCCATTTGATTCACAGTAGCCACAACTACTTGGAAGGCAAAGGAGAGAGCATTTAAATGACTGAGGAATGTTCTAACGGTAACTAAGCTACAGTCAGTAACGACGTAGTGTGTATATATATTCATCTTTGGTTATAATCATTTGAATTCCATTGGCTATTTTGTATTAAAAACATTCCACTGAAGTTAATCACTCGCTGTATTTTTAAACTATGAACGCTATATTGTTTACCAACTACAAATAAACCTTTAATTTTACTACAAGTCTAGCCTTTTGTAATTAATGCAGATGGCATGAAATGTCCTACATATACATTTTTATATTTACATATTTGAACTACAAGATATGGAACTGTTATTCAGGCATCAAGCTGCGCTCCAACTGAGCCAATGTTGTGGCCCTTTGGTTTTATGGATAAAGCAATTTGTCACTTGAGAACCATTACATTTGAATTAAACATACTGTGTGCATTTACTTTGAGGTATTCATATGTCACAGTACTTGACTTCAAGTGAGATTCATATTTATAGTAGTTACAGCATTGAGTTTTGCAATTCGTGTTTAAGCTTTTTCTTACGGACTGACATGCTATTGTACTTCCTCCTTTGAGGACTCTGAGTATGAGTACAGCTGGTTGTAGGGTCCACACATTGCAATTGTCTTAAAAACAAGTGAACAAGGAACCTTAAACGATTTACAAACCAGACAAGGTTTTATTTTACACCATTGGCATTTCAACCTACAAGGTTGCACTTTGGGTTTACCTATTTGCAGAAAAAACATCCAGAAAAACAAGGCAATAACAAATGATTAACCACAGATTAATTTGGTGTAACATGGCCTCTCGTCATGTTCAGTTGCTTTAAGGGTTTCTTCCATGAAACAGGTTGTATCCAGTCAGTTGAGTTCAGTAGTCCACACACCGTAACAATGTTCCTGAAGTTGTGGGTATACTAAAAAAAGAAAAGAGCTGGTTAGTTGGTTACAACATGACCAACTGTATTAGATACACTTCAGTCGACAAGAATAGTTGATGGCTACGCCCAGGAGTTTTTCATGGTCAAGTTCCAAGTTGTCACATGCACAAGTACAGTAAAATGCTTAACTTGCAAGCCCTTCCCAGTATTCAGTCAACATCAAAATAGTATAACTTAAAAGCCACAAGAAAAAAAAGGAACATGTAAGCTGTATACATGGTCAGTGACAGATTTACAATGTGCAGGGATACTGGATTAGTTGAGGTAGATATGTACATTACATGTAGGCAGGGATTAGGAGAAAGTGACTGGTAGCAGGACAGATAATAACAGTAAACAATATGGCAGCAGCATTAGTGGTGGATGTGTGCAAGAGTGTCATGATGTTCAGGGAAAACTATTGGTCCTACTGACATGAAAACCAGTCTCACCATTCTACTAGCTCGGCACCAATGATGTCATGGATATGGTACTTGATCTGGAATTTAACCTGTGAGTTGGTCTGCCTCTCCTCCAGTTCTGCCTTTAAGACTTCGTTATATTTGGACTTCTTAACCATGCCCAGCACAGCTTTACGACCTGGGTCAGGGGGAGGAAGATAGTAAACAGTCAACACTCCATTAGCAAAGTAGTGCTAATAACTTCTTTGTTTGGTAGCTGACCCTGTATTAGGTACTTGGTGAATCTGCCAGAGTTGGGGATGGAGAGCCACCAGCTGCCAGCGTCCCTCACAGTCAGAACCCCCGACTTCACCAGTTGCCTGGGTGGGGGTGAGATATAGCACAAGTTATGTGACTCATTTACAATGGAGCAAATGCATCCAAGCAGAGACTTTCAGATACATGAAAAGGATAAGATGCAGCATAGACGACCACCCTCAATTTTTATTTAAATCTTACACACACAGTGCCGGTTTCTTTAACAGAGATCAAGCCTAGACCAGGACTAAAAATCATGTATAATAGAGCATCTCCATTGACATAGCCTTTTAGTCCAGGACTAGGCTTAATCTGTGTCTGGCAAACAAGCTCTAGTAGAAACGAATTCAAACAAAGACTTTCAATACATTAAGAGACCAAGATTAATTTGAAAAAATAAAAAATAATCCTCGTACGTTATCTCTGAGTCTGTGAAGAGAAACTCCTTCAGCATTTTGTCTTTGTTGAAGCTCAGGTCATTGCAGGAGGGCAGCACTTTCTCCAGGAATTTATCCACTGTGCCCCGTGTCCCTCTCCCCTCCTCCCCAGCCAGGACTTTAGCCTTGTAGTCTGCAGCGAACACCAACCCAAAGGCCTCGGCGTCAAAGCCCAGCTGGAACATCAACAGCTCTCCCTGTTCCCTCAAGTCACTCTAACAAAGAGATGATGAAAATTAAGATGATGGACATTAACATAGATGGATCAACCAAGGCAATGGTCTAAATTGACAAATTTGAATATTTCTCCAGAACTAGTAGTGTTCTTTAAACCCAGTCATGGAGACCAACAAAGTGTGGAGGTTTTTAATAGTGCCCAGTACAGCGTCCTCCGGGTTTGGCGGGTGTAGGCCGTCATTGTAAATAAAAATTTGTTCTTAACTGACTTGCCTAGTTAAATAAGGGTTAAATAAAAATAAACAAAAACATTTGATTGAGACCACCAGGTTTGAAGAACACTGCTCCAGCAATATTCATTGGGTTTACAAGCTGCCTGTCCACTTGGGTCCTATCATTGTGTATGCTGTAGAGTTGGTGTTTTAGGACAATTTGTGGAAGGGCGTCATTGAAGAGTTTGCGTGGGAATAATGTCATAAGGTCCTGCAGGGTGGCTTTGACGTCCAGTGGTCCCGCTGGGAAAAGAAAGGGACAAGAAAGGAAACGGACAACAAGTCAAACATACTGAACACTGACACATTTAGCTAGCTAGTTACATTTAGGTTTGAGAAAAGGCACCTTCTCCATTGTTGACAGCTCCAAACTGCTTCTCATTGCCAACTCTTCGTTTGTTCAATTTAAACGTGTCTGATATAAGGGCCCGTTTTCTGTTCATAACTGAGAGGCATGAAAACATTAACAATCGTTGTGGACTGCTAACGTTAGTGGCTAGATACAGTAGCTAGTTGTTATTATGAAGACAGACAGCAGCATGCTAACGTTAAAATAAATTAGCTTCTAGCCATTTGTCTACTAGGGTAAACTTTATAATAAGGGTATTATTACAAAATATTGGTTTGTTTTCCATAAGTATATTCACTAACAATAAAATGGATGTCCATACCTGACATAAAGTAAGCATTGCTGTAGCAACTCCTTGTCAAACAAGATTTTCCAATCGTTTAAACATTCACCGGACAAAATGATTGTGTCAGAATGACAAGACAGCACCCGACTCCGAAACACACCGCCACCTATCCGTCAGCATCAACTATTACACATCCTGCAAAACAGAAGTAACGTTAGCTAGCTAGCTAGCTAATAAGACGGTGGTGAGTAAATTCACATTTTGTAAAATGAGTTGCATCTGCGTTGCTTTATCAAAACATAGAAAGTAGCATGCATAACATAATGTAGCATGCATGCAGTTTGTGTTGAAGGGAACTGCTACTAAGTTAATATTATTGTGCATTTACATCAACTGTTAGCTAGCTAGCTATCTAGCTCGCTAGACTGCTAGCCATGCATTTGCAATGCTGAAGTTACATTGACTGGAGGGTAGTGTAATTAAAAAAAAAAAATCTGTTATTACATTGATGTAACATATTACAGTATTTATGTAATAACAAATACAGTGATATTAACTATCTAGTCCACATAGCTACCTAATTTAGTTACGCTTGCTTTCAGCCAGTCATATGAGACAGCAGTGGCAGAAACCGAAGGTTTGGGTACTGTACGTTAGTCACTAGTTAGCTAGCCAGACTGCTTCTGTGGTTTGCATCCCAAAGGAGAGCGATGTCTAAACATTTTCTAGAAAGACTGCAGTGTCCATGAATAAATAGGAAGAAGCAATGTGGTTGACCCATTCTGGCTCTCCATCTATCCATCCTGTTCTTCCAGATCAGTTAAAGGTCCAATGCAGACATTTTTTTTTATTTTTTAAATATCAAATCATTTCTGGGTAACAATCAAGTACATTACAGTGATTGTTTTGAATTAAAATGGTCAAAAAGAAACTGAAATAGCTTATTACCAAAGAGCAATTTCTCAAACAAGAATTTTGATAGGAGCGGGGAGGGGAAAACCAACCTCTTAGCAGAGAGGTTTGCAACTTCTTCTTCTGTAGGTTTTATGGCAGACTAGAACCCCGAAAGGTGTTTTACCACCACCAACTGGATGGGTTGAAAAACCAAAACCATACATGACAGTGAAAATTAACTTAATCTGCCCAAATAAAAATAGTACATTGACAAGACCAAAACTTGGCCAGGCACGACTCCAACACCATTATTAAGTTTGCCGATGACACAACGGTAGTAGGCCTGATCACCGACAACAACGAGACAGTCTATAGGGAGGAGGTCAGATACCTGGCCGTGTGGTGCCAGGACAACAATCTCTACCTCAACGTGATCAAGACAAAGGAGATGATTGTGGACTACAGGAGCAAGCACGCCCTCATTCTCATTGACGGGTCTGCAGTGGAGCAGGTTGAGAGCTTCAAGTTCCTTGGTGTCCAGATCACCAACAAACTAACATGGTCCAAGCACACCAAGACAGTCGTGGTGAGGGCACGACAAAACCTATTCCCCCTCGGGAGACTGAAAAGATTTGGCATGGGTCCTCAGATCCTCAAAAGGTTCAACTGCTGCACCATCAAGAGCATCCTGACTGGTTGCATCACTGCCTGGTATGGCAACTGCTCGGCCTCCGACCGCAAGGCACTACAGAGGGTAGTGCGTACAGCCCAGTACATCACTGGGGCCAAGCTTCCTGCCATCCAGGACCTCTATACCAGGCGGTATCAAAGGAAGGCCCAAAAAATTGTCAGACTCCAGCCACCCTAGTCATAGACTGTTCTCTCTGCTACCACACGGCAAGCGGTACCGGAGCGCCAAGTCTAGATCCAAGAGGCTTCTAAACAGCTTCTACCCCAAGCCATAAGACTCCTGAACAACTAATCAAATGGCTACCCAGACTATTTGCATTGTCCCCCCCTCTTTTACACCGCTGCTACTCTCTGTTGTTATCATCTATGGATAGTCACTTTAATAACTCTACCTACATGTACATATTACCTCAACTAACCGGTGCCCCCGCACATTGACTCTGTACTGGTACCCCCTGTATATAGTCTCGCTATTGTTATTTTACTGCTGCTCTTTAATTACTTGTTACTTTTATTTCTTATTCTTATCCATATTTTTAAACTAACCAACTGCGTTGGTTAGGGGCTTGTAAGTAAGCATTTCACTGTAAGGTTGTATTTGGCGCATGTGACTAATAAAATTTTATTTGACTTCCTTCCTTCAAATCTCAATATCTCCCTTCACAGGCTCTAGGGCCTGAGAGGGTGGTACGGCTTGTGACAATACTCCATCCTCCGCTGAGAAATATTTCAATCCCAGGAACCGCTCCGCCGCATCCACAATGATATCTATTTTTCTGGACTTTCTCTCCACCTTGGCAGTACCATTAATCACCATAGCTATAAAGGCCACAAAGTCCACCTTCTTAACCTTCAAAATATTTGGGTCCTGCTGGTGAAAGGCAACCACTGCAGCCTGCAGTGAAGGCCTTCCACAACCATGGACTCATCAGGAGCACCATTCGAACACTCAACCCTTTTAACAGCTGCTGCATATGAAATGCTCTTGACAGCCCTGACTTTGGCCACCTCATTCTCTTTCACCCTTTTGATGTTCCTGAGCTCACCAGTGCGTTCTTTCTTTTAAAGAATGTACCAAATAGTTGATTCGGCCACACCTAATGTTTTTGCTATCTCTCCGATGGGTTTGTTTTGATTTTTCAGCCTAAGGATGGCTTGCTTCACTGGCAGTGACTGCTCTTTGGACTTCATATTGAGGGTTAACAGCAATAGATTCCAAATGCAAATACCACACTTGAAATAAACTCTAAACCTTTTATCTGCTTACTTGTAAATTAACTAATGAGGGAAAAACACACACCTGGCCATGGAACAGCTGAGCAGCCAATTGTCCAATTACTTTTGGTCCTTTAAAAAAGGGGGATCACATATAAAAAGTGCTGTAATTCCTACACCGTTTACCCGCTTTGGATGTAAATACCCTCAAATGAAAGCTCATATTCATTATTTAATTTCAACTCCAATATGCTGTGGTAGACAGCTAAAATAACAATAATACCTTGGTCAATGTCCAAATATTTATGGACCTGACTGTATCAAATGGATTCTTCAAGATTAGTAATCCGATCAGCTGCTCGTCATTAACAAACCGCACTGCTACAAGATACGAAGGGTCATTCTCAGCCCTGTACGCCAAATTGCTCCATTTTCCATTATTTTGGGCAATATTCAAATTCTCCTTGATTCTTCCACCATTAGATTCCCAATCCACATCAGTGTGTCCGCTTTCGCCATCCTTCCTCCTGTCAACAATCTAAGCCAACTCCGTCTGTTTTGCCCCAGGTTTGGAACTCGCTTTTTTATTGGTCTATTAATTAATCTACACCAGGCAGGCTAAAACTCCATCCCACCTAAATAGACTGACATTTCAGGCAGTCTTTCAAACAGCTAAAAGGGCATTATGATTTTTTAATTTCACACACTTCAAAGTGTGGAAATATGTAAAAACCACAGGAAAGTCACATTTGGACTGCTTTGGGCTTTTAATTAGGAGTAGTATACAAAAAGGAAAGATTGGAAGAGATTGAGTCAGACACAGACTATCAGATTGTTATTTGAATGATTATTAACCAGATATATGTGTCTCTTCCTAGATCACCATGGACCAACGCCACCAGTCCCACCACAGACAACAACATCCAAACTCCAATCACCACGACAACCACCAGTCAACATTCAAGAGAGACATGGATGACAGTGGGAGAGGTCATTTCCAACACAAGCGCTTCAGACCCGGTCAGAACCATCACCCGGCTGGCCCTTCAACACCCCCATCTAGCCCCCCAACCCAGAGCCTGAGCATACAACGACAGCTGTACGAGAGAGACTTCCCCTTATACAAACAGCCTGTGGAGGTGGGACATTTCTCCCTGGACTCTGAGCGCAGGTTTTTCAATGATGCCCGGCAGCTGCGTTACTACGTGGAGCCGGAGAAGAGTTGTCCTAACTTCGACCTGAGGGACGGGTACAGGAGCCGCTTCGTCAAGAGGGACGACAGGGTGAAGGAGAAACTGGACCACATCCTCAGATGGATCCTGGCAAACAGGTCCAAGCTGCAGTCGAAGGACACAGCTGCTTCTTCTTCCCCATGGTAACACCACTAGTGTCAGTTTAAGAGATGTTATTTTGATTGATACATTATTCATCAATAGCAACACCTTTCTGTCTAGTTATACAGATATAGGCCCACTAATTGTCAGTCATCAAGGCCATAAACATTTCAGAATGGGATCAGTTGTGATGGACACAATATTCAATATACACACACTCAATATCCTCAGTCAATTCTGTGATTCCTAGTCACAAGGAATGACTGTGACTATATTAACCTGTGTGTTCTGACAGACATGTATTCTTTGATCGACCTCTCCTACCAGTGCATTAGGTGTAGACATTGTGACATGGCGCGGCCACCTAACCAAGCTGTTGACCACGCCTTATGAGACCCGGGAGGGCTGGCTGCTGGCTGTGACCAGGATGGGGGGGACACTGTACATCAGTGAGGTAGAGACGGAGGCTGCACGCCGGGACCGGGAGAACCGCACCGAGAGGCACGAGGAGATGATGTACTGGGGGTACAAATTTGAACAGTACACCTGTGCAGGTAGAGGATGGCTTCTTCTATTCCTCTTTTGCTGTACACACTGAGTTGTTACAGTACCTTGCAAAATAATTCATCCCCCTTGGCATTTTTCCTATTTTGTTGCATTACAACCTGTAATTTAAATTGATTTTTATTTGGATTTCATGTAATGGACATACACAAAATAGTCCAAATTGGTGAATTGAAATGAAAAAAAATAACATGTTTTAAAAAAACTGAAAAGTGATGCGTGCATATGTATTCACCCTCTTTGCTATGAAGCCCCTAAATAAGATCTGGTGTAACCAATTACCTTCAGAAGTCACATAATTAGTTAAATAAAGTCCACCTGTGTGCAATCTAAGTGTCACATCATCTGTTGCATGATCTCAGTATATATACACCTGTTCTGAAAGGCCCCAGAGTCTGCAACACCACTAAGCAAGGGGCACCATGAAGACCAAGGAGCACGCCAAACAGGTCAGGGACAAAGTTGTGGAGAAGGACAGATCAGGGTTGGGTTATAAAAAAGATCAGAAACTTTGAACATCCCATGGAGCACCATTAAATCCATTATAAAAAAATTGAAAGAATATGGCACCACAACAAACCTGCCAAGAGAGGGCCGCCCACCCAAACTCACGGAGACTCCCCAAACATATGGAAGAAGGTACTCTGGTCAGATGAGACTAAAATGTAGCTTTTTGGCCACCAAGGAAAACGCTATGTCTGGCGCAAACCCAACACCTCTCATCAGCCCGAGAACAACATCCCCACAGTGAAGCATGGTGGTGGCAGCATCATGCTGTGGGGATGTTTTTCATCGGCAGGGACTGGGAAACTGGTCAGAATTGAAGGAATGATGGCTGGCGCTAAATACAGGGAAATTCTTGAGGGAAACCTGTTTCAGTCTTCAAGAGATTTGAGACTGGGACGGAGGTTCACCTTCCAGCAGGACAATGACCCTAAGCATACTGCTGAAGCAACACTCAAGTGGTTTAAGGGGAAACATTAAAATGTCTTTGAATGGCCTATTGAAAGCCCAGACCTCAATCCAATTGAGATTCTGTGGTATGACTTAAAGATTGCTGTACACCAGCGGAACCCATCCATGAAGGAGCTGGAGCAGTTTTGCCTTGAAGAATGGGCAAAAATCCCAGTGGCTAGATGTGCCAAGCTTATAGAGACATACTCCAAGAGACTTGCAGCTGTAATTGCTGTAAAAGGCAGCTCTATAAAGTATTGACTTTGGGGGGGTGAATATTTATGCATGCTCAAGTGGTAGGCATGTTGTGTAAATCAAATGATACAAACCCCCCAAAAAGTAATTTTAATTCCAGGTTGTAAGGCAACAAAATAGGAAAAATGGGAGGTGAATACTTTCGCAAGCCACTGTATGTTGTGGTGGAGTTTCAGATGATTGATTGCTGATGGTTTTTATTGATGGTTTTATATCAGTATGACTTGAGATTGGTGTACAGTTCCTGAAAAGCCTACACCCAGAAATGCATAATATTTCTCATACTTGGGATGGTAGTTGGAGGCCTTGGATGGTTTTGAAATGTCTGTAATCTTCTTTCAGATGACGCCCAGAGTCTTCCAGATCCAGGTGGGGTTGTAAACACCAACGAGGCCTTCTGCACTGTAGTCCAGACCCGGCTAGCCGAGCACAGACTGCTGTTCTCTGGCGAGGTGGACTGTCGGGACAAAGACCCCAAGGCCCCGTCTCCTCCAGCCAACTACATCGAGATGAAGACCTCACTGGAAATCTCCACCCCCAAACAACGCAGTAACTTCCACAGGTAAACTATTCCCAGATACGCTCTGCACTAGCCCCCTATTATGGAGACGGATTGCACATCTGCATATCCGTATCTTATATCTCTGGATATCTGCAGTTGGGCAATTCCATGTGAACGGAATTTCGCTGAGAGTCATATTTTTCTTTAAACTGTATGCCAAACAAAAGCCATTGATTTCAAAGTTTAACAATCCATACAACTGTATGCACACTGACTATGTTGAACAATTTACACAATAAAAAAAAAAACATTTACTTGAAAAATTGTGCAGGTGCAAAGTTTGGTAACAGAATTACGGTAAAATCTCCTTCAGTTTTATTCTGTTACCAAACTTTGTATCTGCACAGTTCTTCCTGTATTTGTACAATTCTCAGTGTAAATTGTTAAAAGTCATCTCTGTGCATAGAGTTGTATGGTTTGTTAAACTTTTAAATGTTTTTTGTTAGACATAAATTTTAAAGTGAAAAATCTGAGTCTCAGCGTAATTCCATTGCCATGGAATTGCCCAGTAACCAGCTCTGTTGTCACTGTCTGGTAAAGACATGTTTTGCTGATGAATATACACAGAATGAAACTGGAACCAAGGCTAGCTCCTCACATCTTCAGTTGGAACATTTTCCCAAGAGAGTGAAAATGTGTGTTTTCTCTTGTGTATGTTCTCCATCCAGGTTTAAACTACTAAAGTGGTGGGCCCAGTCCTTTCTTCCTGGGGTACCACGAATCGTAGCTGGTTTCCGTGATCATGACGGAGTGGTTGTGTCTGTGGAGACTTACCACATCTCCAAGATATCTCAGCTTATCAAGGTACGGTTTGTGTTTTATTTTCTTCTGAAAAAGAAAATACACATTTGTAACAGGTCCCATACCAGTAGGTCTGTGTAATATAGGATGCCTATTTTGTGAGTTTAAAAACAATGTGCGTGCTTGTTTGTCCTAAGTGGTTGTCCCTATTCTCTCACACAGAATGAAACCAACTGCTGGAAGCCAACTGTCTGCATGAACTTCTGCTGTGAATTCCTGTCCTTCGTGAAGAGTGTGGTCACAGAAGACAATCCAAGGTGATGCTTGATATGGTTAAGATTCTTTTTAGAGTACTTATTTTATTACAGTGCTCATAACCTTTACTTTCTGCTCCCATTAAAAAAAGCTTAAGAGAACTTGCTATTGCATACAGTCAAGGGTTTCCCTAGAAACGTTCTGACTCTATTTAACTATGTTATTTCTTTCTGTCAGGGTGGTGCACCTGTTCTCATGGGATCCACACCGAGACGTCACCTACTCCATCCACAGAGACTCTCAGTACTCCTTCCTACCAGACTGGTACGTCAGGGAGATGACCAGTTCAACCAGTCGTGAGACACACCACCACCCACCTCAGACCTGATTCAGAACAAACCTGACAATGGCCCATATTCACAAAGCGTCTCAGAGTAAGAGTGCTGATCTAGAATCAGGTCCCTCATCCTATTCAGTCTGATTTAGTAGGCAAAACTGAGCCTAGATCAGCACTCCTACTCTGATATGCTTTATGCGTACAGGCCAAGGTTTTCACCAGTATGGACTTGAAACAATACTTTAACGCTGAAACCTGTTATTTGATAATGAAGTAGAAACACACCAAGCGCCCTGAAGGAGTAGGTGGGTTCTGACGGGTCGGTTTTTGACGATAAAGAAAGCCGTTTTATTGAACTTCCATTTTCCTCCCAGAGTGGCTGAGTTATGTAGTGTGGATCAGCATGGACTTTAGCATTCACAAACCAGCTTTTGGGACTTCCTCACAAATGGTGTCCAGGTTTACAGAAAACATGTCTTTCCTAATGGTTTGTTGTGTCTTTTTTTTAATGTGAAGTATTTACGTTTTTCACCTCATCTCTGATTTGTATTTTTTTATTTTATTACAAAATTCAGTGATTTGAATGTAACAGTTGCGGTTTGAAGTGTCTGCTCTGAAACTGTCGAACGATAGTACCATAACAAGATTTCATTTCCCAATCAAACCTTTTTTAAATTAACCCCATGGGCATATCGATCACTTATCATGTTCTTTTCTGAAGTACATTAATTAAATTATGCCACAAAAAAATACATATGCACTGTAAGAACATCAATATTGCATAAACAGTTTTAACCAAAGTTTTCATGGAAACTGTCCAGTGTCAGAATGCATTATCCTTTGTCCTATAATAAATTACACCTCTATTGAATGAAGCATTAACAATGTCGCAGATGGTAGAAAACATCCCAGGTAAAAGTTTGATTCTACAATGCAGTTGTGCTGAATGGAATTAACTAAAAAAAAAAACACAATTTGCTTTGTGAAAATGTTAATCTGTCATAGCTTTCATTTATTTCAATGCCATTTACAGAATTATTATTAATTTAAAATCTGCAGGATGCATACTAGTCTGAGTTGTCCATGAATTCCAAGGCACATCTTGTCATGTCCTACTGTACGTCCTTAATCATTCCTCAAGTCAGAAGTGGAAATAGACTGTTATAACCACATACAGTGCATTCTGAAATTACTCAGACCCCTTGAATCTTTCCACATTTTGTTACAGCCTTATTCTAAAATGGATTCAATTGTTTCCCCCCCTCCCCCCCTCCCCCCCTCAAGCTACACACAAAACCCCACAATGACAAAGCAAAAACAGGTTTAGAAATGTATAACTAATAAAAAAATGTCACATTTACATAAGTATTCAGATCCTTTACTCAGTACTTTGTTGAAGCACCTTTGGCAGCGATTACAGCCTCGAGTCTTCTTTGGTATGACGCTACAAGCTTGGCACACCTGTATTTGGGGAGTTTCTCCCATTCTTCTCTGCAGATCCTCTCAAGTTCGGTCAGGTTGGATGGGGAGCGTTGCTGCACAGCTATTTTCAGGTCTCTCCAGAGATGTTCATCCAGGCTCTGGCTGGGCCACTCGGACATTCAGAGACTTGTCTCGAAGCCACTCCTGCATTGTCTTGGCTGTGTGGTTATGGTCATTGTCCTGTTGGAATGTAAACCTTCTCCCCAGTCTGAGGTCCTGAGCGCTCTGGAGCAGGTTATCATCAAAGATCTCTCTGTACTTTGCTCCATTCATCTTTCCCTTGATCCTGACTAGTCTCCCAGTCTCTGCCACTGAAAAACATCCCCACAGCATGATGCTGCCACCACCATGCTTCAACGTAGGGATGCCAGGTTTCCTCCAGACTGAACTCTTTGGCCTGAATGCCAAGTGTCACATCTTGGTTTCATCAGACCAGATAATCTTGTTTCTCATGGTCTGAGAGTCCTTTAGGTGCCTTTTGGCAAACTCCAAGCAGGCTGTGCCTTTTACTGAGGAGTGGCTTCCGTCTGGCCACTCTACCATAAAGGCCTGACTGGTGGAGTGCTGCAGAGATGGTTGTCCTTCTGGAAGGTTCTCCCATCTCCACAGAGGAGGTCTGGAGCTCTGTCAGAGTGACCATCGGGTTCTTGGTCACCTCCCTGACCAAGGCCCTTCTCCCCCGATTGCTCAGCTTGGCCAGAAGGCCAGCTCTAGGAAGTGTCTTGGTGGTTCCAAACTTTTTCCATTTAAGAATGATGGAGGCCACTGTGTTCTTGGGGACCTTCAATGCTGCAGACATTTTTTAGTACCCTTCTCCAGACCTGTGCCTCGACACAATCCTGTCTCAGTGCTCTACGGACAATTCTTTCGACCTCATGGCTTGGTTTTTGCTGACATGCACTGTCAACTGTGGGACCTTATATAGACAGGTGTGTGCCTTTCCAAATCAATTGAATTTACCACAGGTGGACTCCAATCAGGTTATAGAAACATCTCAAGGATGTTCAATGGGAACAGGATGCACCTGAGTACAATTCCGAGTCTCATAGCAAAGGGTCTGAATAGTTACGTAAATAAGGTATGTTTTTTAAATAAATTTGCAGAAACTTCTAAAAACCTGTTTTCGCTTTGTCGTCATGGGGTATTGTGTGTAGATTGAGGGGGGGGGGAAATATTGAATATATTTTAGAATAAGGCTCCTGATTGGCGCAGCCGTCTGAGGCACTGCATCTCAGTGCAAGAGGCGTCACTGCAGTCCCTGGTTCGAATCCAGGCTGCATCACATTCGGCTGTGATTGAGTCCCATAGGGCGGCGCACAATTGGCCCAGCGTCTTCCGATTTTGGTCATGGTAAATAAGAATTTGTTCTTAACTGACTTGCCTAGTTAAATAGAATTTAAAAAATAACGTAACAAAATCTGTAAAGCGTCAAGGGGTCTGAATACTTTCCGAATGCACTGTAAGTCCGAATTTCTGTGCAACAAAGATATAGTAAAATGTAGAGAAGCAGTTATTATAACTTGTATAAATGTATTGCTGTGGAAGACAGTCAGCTTTCTTAGTACAGGTCACATACTGTTCATATTCTGAACATCCAATCTCTACATACATAGCCTACTGTCTAGGCTAAGCAAGGCAGCAGATTATGGGTTGTATGAACTACTGATTTTAAGACATGACAGATTTGACTACTGATCAGCACAGTCAGTACGTGATGTGTGTCATCAGTCTTTACAGTGCCATCAACAGATCTGGTCCATCACCATCGCTAGTCCCTAGGTTTGGAGGCACTTAGCATTAAAAAAAAAAAGTACAGGCTCAAGAATTCCAGTGAACAATGACAACAATGCATGACAACATTACAGATTGCAAAATGTTGCAGTGAAATTATCACCGCCAAATGTACATGTATTGATTTTTCTAGTTGGTCCATTTTCATTTAACTAGTTTAGATTTTAATATAAACCCCTAAACATGTTCTATGCAAGTTAAGTAGACAAGATATATTCCAAGATAGCATAGAAAAGGTATACTATTCGTTTCAATTTGGAAAAATATTGATCCAATCTAGAGATTAAGATTATTTATCTAAATGTAAAAAATTAGTATTTATCTGATTTCTCTATAGACAGACCCAACCAACTCTCCTTTTCATCTTGGTTATGTTCATTAGGGCACAAAACAGAAAACATTAGTGCAACGTAAAATGAAAATGAGGGTTTCTTATTGGACAAGTTCATGTAATGCCTCCCTGTTTCCTAATGGTGCCTAATGAAGACAAACCTGTTGAGCAGCAATGAAGTAAAACTAACTGAACATTCCTGGCTACAGTTTTGTGAAACATGACGTAACACTTATCTTATACTGACACCCTAAATAAATAAAAGTAGCCTTTTGTCTTGCAGACATTCTAGGTTAAACTCTTATGGTAAACCAGTATTTTAATAAGAACTAGGGCCCAGAGTTGTTCCTTGTTAGGTGGTTGGGGAAAATTTGTTTTAAATAAGAGAAGCATTTAGAATAATCATTATTGTATTCTGAATTAAATCATAAGACTGTGAGAAATGGTTGACTGGCTTCATTAAAAGGCAATACAAGGTAAATATTTCAGGAGTAAAAATAAAATAAAAATGAGATCCACTTCTAGTACGTAATTGAAGCCAAGATATGTTTGTTGTATTGGACGCGAATGTACATTATGTATGACGACTCAGAAAACTCAAGTCATACAAAACACTGATAGCATCCAGTTTTTTCTGTCCTGTGCCAATAGTGCGTACCGCAGATGGCCAAACATAGGCTATTCAGCACATACAGTTGAAGTCGGAAGTTTACATACACTTAGGTTGGAGTCATTAAAACTCGTTTCACACACACACTCCACAAATTTCTTGTTAACAAACTATAGTTTTGGCAAGTCGGTTAGGACATCTACTTTGTGTATGACAAGTAATTTTTCCAACAATTGTTTGCAGACAGATTATTTAATTTATAATTCACTGTATCACAATTCCAGTGGGTCAGAAGTTTACATGCACTAAGTTGACTGTGCCTTTAAACAGCTTGGAAAATTCCAGAAAATTATGACATGGCTTTAGAAGCTTCTGATTGACTCAAATGATGTCAATTAGCCTATTGGAGGTGTACCTGTGGATGTATTTCAAGGCCTACCTTCAAACTCAGTGCCTCTTTGCTTGACATCATGGAAAAATAAAAAAAAACAGTCAAGACCTCAGAAAAAAGATATTGTTGACCTCCACAAGTCTGGGTCATCCTTGGGAGCAATTTCCAAACGCCTGAAGGTACCATGTTCATCTGTACAAACAATAGTACGCAAGTATAAACACCATGGGACCACGCAGGAAACCGCTCAGGAAAGAGATGCGTTCTGTCTCCTAGAGATGAATGTACTTTGGTGCGAAAAGTGCAAATCAATCCCAGAACAGCAAAGGACCTTGTGAAGATGCTGGAGGAAACCGGTACAAAAGTACCTATATCCACAGTAAAACAAGTCCTATATTGACATAACCTGAAAGGCCGCTCAGCAAGGAAGAAGCCACTGCTCCAAAACCGGCATAAAAAAGCCAGACTACGATTTGCAACTGCACATGGGGACAAAGATTGTACTTTGTGGAGAAATGTCCTCTGGTCTGATGAAACAAAAATAGAACCATAATGGCCATAATGATAATCGTTATGTTTGGAGGAAAAAGGGGGAGGCTTGCAAGCCGAAGAACACCATCCCAACCGTGAAGCACGGGGGTGGCAGCATCATGTTGTGGGGGTGCTTTGCGGCAGGAGGGACTGATGCACTTCACAAAATAGATGGCATCATGAGGATGGAAAATGATGTGGATATATTGAAGCAACATCTCAAGACATCAGTCAGGAAGTTAAAGCTTGGTTGCAAATGGGTCTTCCAAATGGATAATGACCCCAAGCATACTTCCAAAGTTGTGGAAAAATGGCTTACAGACAACAAAGTCAAGGTATTGGAGTGGCCATCACAAAGCACTGACCTCAATCCTATAGAATATTTGTGGGCAGAACTGAAAAAGCATGTGTGAGCAAGGAGGCCTACAAACCTGACTCAGTTACACCAGCTCTGTCAGGAGGAATGGGCCAAAAATTCACCCAACTTATTGTGGGAAGCTTGTGGAAGGCTACTCAAAACGTTTAACCCAAGGTAAACAATTTAAAGACAATGCTACCAAATACTAATTGAGTGTATGTAAACTTCTGACCCACTGGGAATGTGATGAAAGAAATAAAAGCTGAAATAAATCACTATTATTCTGACATTTCACATTCTTAAAATAAAGTGGTGATCCTAACTGACCTAATACAGGGAATTTTTAAGATTAAATGTCAGGAATTGTGAGTTTAAATGTATTTGGCTAAGGTGTATATAAACTTCCAACTTCAACTGTAGGCACCAAACTGTCACAGCCAGCTGAGAAATCAACACCTACTTTTCAAGAGCAGTAACATCTCTCCGGAAAGGGTTTGCAGTGGTCTTAACGAAGGGCTGAAGGAGCACTGTGAAATATACAGAGTTTTAAATAGAATACAGTCATGTTTGCAAATGCCTTGATGCTTCACTCAAGCCCTCAATGTTCTTGAGAATATTGCTCTTCACTAGCTTGGGCATTGTCCAAGCTCGTTAAGCAAATAGTTGTTTGGCATCGTCTTTCTGAACAACTATTTGGAAAGACAACGTCTAAGCCAAAAGGAGTTGGCTAGTAAAACTGCTAGTTGTTATCAGCACTCCAAAGTAATAGGGCTGGAGAAAGCATAACAAGCTTCAAATGTAATGCCATTCAGTCAGGTATAATACAATTGCCACAGAATGCATATGCTAGACAGTTATGGCACCTCCTATAAGACCATGTACAACCATTTCCAGAGAGATTCACCCATATTGGCATCGTAGGGAAGACATGAATACTGTATGTGGAATAAACCCCTGAGTGTAAGGGGAAAAGAGAGGAGAGACACCATCTCTGGTTGCGGTGTATGTTGGGAAGTTGGGATGGGGTGTCAATAGTCCAGTGGTCACCAACCCTCATCTTGGAGACAGGTGTGTAAGGTTGTCATAACCCAGTTCTAAACACACCTGAATCAAGTTCCAGATATGTGGTCATATCTATAGGTCAATCTGAACGTTGAACCAGGGGTTTCGTCGCTGGGCAGGAACAAAACCCGGGACTAGGGTGGGTGGTGACCACTGTTGTATAGCCAGTGCAGGTTGAGGTCTAGGGGCTAGCTCACACCTCAGTGCTTCAGTTTCTTGTTGATGCCCATGACCTTGAAGGTGGCTGCGGTGATCTTCTCGTACACCACAAACATGAGGGCTGCCGTTAGTACTGTCTGGAGCAGTTTGGCCTCCAGGCCTTTGTATAAGCCCAGCACACCATGCCTCCTGCAGGGGAGAGGACAGGGAGGGAACACGTCGATGGATCAACAAGATGAACTCATTGGCACAAGACGGTCTGAAAATCTCCCACCACATTGCAGTAGTCAGACTGTTGAGACGCAAGAGTTCCATTGTGTGTGTGATCTACTCACTTGATTCTGTCCATAAGTAGGTAGACTATGTTTTGGAGACTGCCCAGTAGACCTCCCTTGCCCTCAGCCTTGTGCTGCCCAAACTGGGAGGAGAGAAAGACCGCAATTTAATCAACAAAATGAGCTGTGAGTACAGGAAATATGGACTTATTTTACTGAGCAGTACAAAATCATGATATCAGACACAGTTTGATGGGTAACTTTGGGGAAACACTGCTATGAGTGTTCAGTTAGCAGGTGTGTGCGTTTATAGATACACAAGTTTGCATGTGCATTTGTTTACCCTTAGAATGGCCTGGACGGTCTGCAGGGGATACGTCGCCGTGGTAGCGATGGCCTTGGCCACAGCTCCAATGAGAAAGATCTCTGCTGATGTAATCTAGGAGCAGACAAAAACAAAACAAAGGCTTAAAAACTTTCAGCATGACTGACACTCAGACACGCCACAGAGGTGTGAAAGCTGGCTCCCTCCTCTCCTTCCCTCACCTTCCTCCCTCCTCGGCCTGCTCTCCTCTTCATGGCTTCATAGAACATGAACACGACTGCAGGGTTGAAGACCAGCACCAGAGAAGGCAGTGTACCGTTCCAAAGAGTCCCCACTCCCTCGCTGGCTATGATCTGCGAGAAAGCATCTGCAATCGAAAGCACACATTGTATGATGATAGTAAGTCACATTTTATTAGTACTGAAAAGAGACAACAGTGAATAACACACACCAAAGATGCCTCTGTAGTGGGTCTGCTTGAGGTCTTCGTTCCTGAACTTTGCCCCCTGCAGCTTGAGCCGGGTGTTGACCACCCACATGGGCGTGGTCAGGAGCACGTTGACTGCCCCTGGGGGAGAAACACACAACACGGGCAACAGAAATACATTTAAATACATTTCAATATGGAGGTCAAATCTACTTTCTTCAATGAATCTCTGTTAACCACCTCTCAGACTCCCCTTCCCTAATATAACTACATCAATGACTTAGACTCCATCAAAATAGGTGGCAGTAGGTTGATAGTGACTTAGCCATTACCACTAAAAGGTCCCTGTTCGGTCCTCCTACCTGAGATGAAGCCCATGAGGAGGTCTTTTCCTGGTCTGGACCGGCCCTGATTACCCACCATGACTTTCTTCAGTGTGTTGAAGGTGTAGAAGTAGACGAAGTTGGAGCAGCACAGACTGGAGATGACTGGGAACCAGCCTCTGTACAGAGACAACCTGGGAGGGGAGAGGAGAGAGACCAGGGAAATACGCAAAGTAAGTCATTGGGCCATGGGAACCCAGGACTAGGAGTTTTTCCTGTGCATGTGATCTGACTGGGGGAAACTCCTGGCCCAACACATAAAAGTAGTCATAGAAATACAATGGATGGAATGGACATATCATGGAACATTGCTTTGAACTGAAAGGAATGGCCATTCTACTACTCTAGATCTATGGGTACAACAGCACAGTGAAAGCCCTGTATGCGGTGATACAAGGCCAGCTTTCCTTTCCAGTCAATTGATTTGAGCAATCAAAGGTGGATTGTAAATTGTAGTAAAGTATGTGTACAGTTCCATACAATACTCACAGGCCTTCCTCCTTTGCTATTTCAGCCAGGAGAATGGCAGTCGATTTGGACTTCCGATTCTCATCCACTGCAACAGAAAAGGAAGGCAGAAAAGGGATTGTCATTTTCTTACATTATTGTAACATTGTAAGTAGTCTGCAGCTCTGGTATGCTCATGCAATGGTAAGGTCTCTCTTGTCAATGTTTCCACTTCTATATATCCATCACTAATTTCCTTGTGAACTCACTGACCCTTGGGTGCTGAGACCAACGTTATAGCAGACAAGTATGGCCACACTGACAACAAAGATGGTGGTATATACTGACTGCTGATAACCAATTACTCTACAACTCACCCTGAAGTCTGATCCTCGCTGTATCCAAAGGAAAGAAGACGGACATCGCCGTCATGCTACCCTAGAAGCAAATGCATTATGATATATAGGATATAGACGGGTAGTTAAACCTAAGTTACACGACAAATTCACAAAGTTGATACAATCTGACACAGTATGCTAACTAACAAACTAGCTAGAGGCACCGGTTGTAACATTTCAGTGTAGTTATTCGAACGTTTTGGCATTGTCTTTATTATTAAAGGACTGTTCATGCATAGGCAAACTACGTTGAGATGTCCTTACCACTGCACCTGCCACGGCGTGTACCAGTGTCTCGTAAGACAAAAGGTTGATCGCTGAGGCACCATTGTCAGACATCTGATTCTTCAGGGGCGCAGAGCTTCGATCTGCCGATATTAGCCAAATGCCAAATCTATCGTCGGTCGGCAACTGCAGAGCACCCTGGTTGAGTTTCTTGCGGTGAGACTGGTTGTGGTGGAGTAAGTTTACCTGCTGTCATTCCATGATGAGTGGCTGAGTGACTTTTGTGTACTCCGACAGTGCCATAAATAAGGCAAATTTCGTTGTGGAGATTTCTGTTTCCTAATAACTCATTTTGGCGGTGCAGTCAGTCAGAGTTCAGAAACGCTCTAAAGGGCGATACTGCCATCTACTGGAATGGAGTACTAATGGCCACCTGAGATTAGTGCGCTTTCTTTTTGCGCATGAGTTCAAAAGCGCGCCCAGCCAGGTATGGCCACTGTCCTGTTTTATGACCTCATGACATTTTATTAATAAATGCCTACTGATATATATGCACAATTCATTTAACATATTTTGACTATATATTGTCTCTGTCATTGCCATTCCATCATTTAGCAACTTGTAACCTAGGCCTATACAGTAGCCTAATAACTTCTCTCAGCATATTAATTGTAGATTCCTGAATATCCTCAATGGGACAGCATGACAAATCGCATATGGACTTTGCTTTTGTTTTATGGCAGTGAGTTCCACCGATATGATGACGCCCAGCGCTCTGACCAAACCACTCACATCTCCAATGCGCAATTGTGGCGCTCCAACGCGCTGGAAGGAAGAACAAAATGCCAGATTTCTGCTAAAATACGTGCCTTTTTATTTCATTTCACAGTGTAGTGTTCTAAACACAGAGTAAACATGTCTAGGTACCACAAAGCAGCGATCGATGGCTACCTGGACCTCTTGAAAGAGGCCACCAGGAAAGACCTGAATTCTCCGGACGAGGACGGGATGACGCCTACGCTATGGGCTGCTTTTCATGGACACGTCGAGGCCCTTCAACTTATATGTAGCCGAGGGTGAGTGCAATTGATATTCAGAAGTCATAGCCTACCTTCCCATACCTAACATCCCAAAATAGTTTAATAAGTGGTATATTAGCAATATATACCTATTGTGACGTTTTTACAATCACTAATTACAATCAATTGAAACCTAATTTAGAAATGATTTTTCTCATAGTAGTTAACTGATTTAACTAAGTCTAAACTATTAGAATGTGAATTTATTTGGATCTCTTTTGATTTAATTTAACCTATGTATGTTTAGATCAATTAACTTCTAATCCAATGAAAAAATAGCAGAAACTCTGCCTAATATTTTTTTTTTTTTTTTTATTTCACCTTTATTTAACCAGGTAGGCAAGTTGAGAACAAGTTCTCATTTACAATTGGACATGAGGAGGAAGGATAGAAGCTATAGGTTATGGTTGACCTTTTGACCTCTTCCTAGTCCATGTCCATTACTGTCAGTAACTTATTCCTTGTATGAGGACTGATATTTCCAATCTACATTGATGAGTTGCTAAAACACAACAATAAATGGCGTCCTCCAGTAACCTACAAAATAGTCACAAAACCTATAGTACCAATCCAATGAATACTGTAATATTTTATCTCCTTTAATATTGATGACACATGTTTTGTTGGGAGGGATGCAGTTGGAGGATAAAAGTCCAGAAGTGGCCTAATGCTGATCCTATTAAAGGCACTGCTGCTCGTTTCCAAACCAAATACTTGAACGAAGAGCAAAGGTGTACTTTATTGTTAATTCATGTGATAGAAGGAATGCCCATCACCTCATTCCTGATGCCCATAAACCTACTAGAGACGATCCTCATTAAAAATGTATAGGTGAGAGGTGAGGTTAGCTGGGTCACATGGGTTTCAACCTCACACGTTTCTCTATCAACTTAAACCACCGTCCTCAAATGGTGACTGAATGCCTCTGATATTTTAACTATATTCTACAATGTACTGTATGTCCATGTCACATTTCACCCATGTTATTTTTGTGCATTAGACATGCATGCCACTCTGAAACTCTCCCCCCACAACCTTTTAGACCACATTTTCCCATGAGCAGAGCCAAATATTTAATCAGCCAAGGGGAATCATGTAATTAATGACAAACAATAGAGCCCTTCATTCCCTTGACAGCTTTCCCCTGCTTTCATACTGCAGGAAAAAAACAGACCAATTTCATCTCTCTTATTTATTTCTGTCAAGATGACAACCGACCAATTGCTTGATTATTTAATTGAAGCATACTAACAATGGATTACGAAGTTTTCACAACATTGAACTCAGTGTATTTTTATAAAATGATTGGAATGATGTCTACCATACCTTTGTGATCATAGCTGCCTATTTCCACGTTGGGCGTTAGCAGTTGGATGTACTGCAACAAACTCGGTTTTATGATCACCTGTTGCTAAGATACTGCAATCGGGAGTTTTATAGAGGTAGTGATGGAACAAAGGAGGACTTTTGTTCTTAATGGCTTACCAATTAACCCATAAGGAAGGGTTAGTTTGTACTTCATGAGTATTGCGTTGGTGACAGTCCTTTTTCATTCATTTATTATAGGAATGCTATTATACAACATCAATTAATGACTCATTATTCAGTTTTCAAGTGTTGTTGATTATATTGTATTGTTAGATTCATGTTGATATGGACATATGTGTTAATATGTATACATGTCTATAGACACTGAGTGTACAAAACATTAGAAGCACCTGCTATTTCCATGACATAGACTGACCAGTTGAATCCAGGTGAAAGCTATGATGCCTTATTGATGTCACCTGTTAAATCCACTTCAATCAGTGTAGATGAAGGGGGGGAGAAGGGTTAAAGAAGGATTTTTAAACCTTGAGACAATTAGACATGGATTGTGTATGTGTGTCATTCAGATAGTGAATGGGCAAGACAAAATATTTAAATGCCTTTTATAGAATTATAGAATCAGTCAGTGTCAGTATTGTCTACAGGAGAGATGATCAGTAGGTTTATGTTTTTTACCGCCATCTTTACAACAGAGGCTAGAGATAGGATATTGTTTCTCAGTGAAGGTGGAGCCGGTGAAAGAGTAGATATGAGACCTGGCCTCCACATTGTAGATGAAGACCTGACCCTTCTCATGATCCACAAATACCCCCACCTTCTGGGGGCTTCTCTCTCAGGGAGAGCGAGACAAGAAGATTAGTGAGGATCATGTACTCATTCCCATTCCTCAGCCACAAAATCCAGGATCCATCCTCAGTGTTCTCATCCCCTTCCTGTTGATGGGCTCTCTGGCCACTCCTAAATCCAATTCAATATTCCCCTTAACCTGCACCTCATAGTAAAATCTTCCAGAGGAAAAGCCTCCTTTTCTCAGGACACTGAGAAAAGTATCAAACCTCTCTGGTTTGGCAGTGTCTGATGTATATTTCCATGTTCCACTTGTTTCCATCCTCAGATAGAATGAGATGGTAATGTGCCGTATCAGGGTCTAGAGTCACATCCACTGAATGTTTTTGGATGGTTTCAAGATCTTGACCACTTCCTGTTCACAAGTCTAACTGATTAATGAGTACAATCAGCTGACGATTGAGGTCATCTTTGATCTGATCCTGCTCCTCAGTTAGGTTTTTCAGCTGACAGTTGAGGTCTTCTTTGACGCGATCCCTCTCCTGAATGAGACCCCTTCACTCACCATGAGTCCAATCCCTGTACCTTTTGCAGAATATCAGTCTGTCCCTGATGTTTTTCCTGGAGAGAAGTGGCTTCTTTGCTGTCCTTCTTGACGACACCAGGCCATCCTCCAAAAGTCTTTGCCTCACTGTGCGTGCAGAGGCACTCACACCTGCCTGCTGCCATTCCTGAGCAAGCTCTGTACTGGTGGTGCCCCAATCCCGCAGCTGAATCAACTTTAGGAGACGGTCCTGGCGCTTGCTGGACTTTCTTGGGCGCCCTGAAGCCTTCTTCACAACAATTGAACTGCTCTCCTTGAAGTTCTTGATGATCCGATAAATGGTTGATTTAGGTGCAATCTTACCGGCAGCAATATCCTTGCCTGTGAAGCCTTTTTTTGTGCAAAGCAATGATGACGGCACGTGTTTCCTTGGAGGTAACCATGGTTGATAGAGGAAGAACAATGATTCCAAGCACCACCCTCCTTTTGAAGCTTCCAGTCTGTTATTCAAACTCAATCAGCATGACAGAGTGATCTACAGCCTTCTCCTCTTCAACACTCACACCTGTGTTAATGAGAGAATCACTGACATGATGTCAGCTGGTCTTTTTGTGGCAGGGCTGAAATGCAGTGGAAATGTTTTAATGGGATTCAGTTAATTTGCATGACAAAGAGGGACTTTGCAATTAATTGCAATTCATCTGATCACTCTTCATAACATTCTGGAGTATATGCAAATTAATATTAGTGTCATTCTCAAAATCTTTGGCCACGACTGTACTTAACACACTGGAACAGCTGACTAGGGATGTGACATTCCGTCTTCCTCATTTCATTGAGCAGGCTCTGTTGAACAATACATATCAAATCGGTTTCTGTTTGTCTCCTGTTGAGTGACCTTTAGTTTGGCAGAGTAGAATCCCTCAGTGTTCCTTTGTATTTCTGAATACCAACCATACAATTTGGCTCCCTTGGTTCCCTCACTGTCCTGGATACCAGCCTTTAGATTTACACCTCAGAACGATGGCTACCCTTCTCAGCTCCTCAATTGAGATCACTGGCTGGGATCCAACAGCTACAGACACAAAGGTATACAGGATTTAAAATACTGAAGTGAGGTTTTGAGAAAATTAATACATGTTATAATGCAGACTGTATAGGTTATTGCATTTGACAGAAAATGTAACCTTACCTTTAATACGGACTTCAACGGTGAGATCATCATACCCTGACTTTGTCTTAGTAAAGTACTTGCAAAAATCCATCATCATTGCCTTGTACCCTGGTCAGTTTCATGGAGGTGTTGCATCTTTTCAGTTTGTCTTTAAACAGTGCTGTACTTCCCCTGT
Organism: Salmo salar; assembly: GCF_965601325.2. Lineage (NCBI taxonomy): Eukaryota > Metazoa > Chordata > Actinopteri > Salmoniformes > Salmonidae > Salmo > Salmo salar. Next base: position 79,732,551 of record NC_138293.1, on the reverse strand, counting down.
AGGAGATCATCTGATCCTTATAGTTGTCTCTTCAGTATTGGCAGAGCCTGGGTGGGGCAGTCTAAACTACTCCACTCTCATATCCTCAGCATTGATACCGGCTTTGAGGTAAAGGTCTTCACAGGTCTAAAAAGTTGCACAATGGATCTGTGGCTTTCCTACCCGATCCAAAATGCATCATCAACAAACAAAAAAACAGATACCCGTTCCGAATGGAACCCAGGACAGTCAGACCAGTTCTGAAAAAGGCCTGTGGAAAAACAAACCCAAACAGACATGTGCCGGTTCAGATCCTAGAGACCCGTTCAGATCCGAGAGTAAAAAGAGAAAGAAACCTCAGACTGGGCGCTGTCAATAAATGAACACACACACACAGTGAAGGTGTAAAGTAGGCCTACTGTACCCGAGACTGCTCTGTGGAGGAGAAGCAGGAGAGGGACAAAGACAATCTGGTAGCATCACCATCATTCCAGAAAGCAATGATTACACAAATCATCAAGATGAATTCCATAACTTCAAATCAGGGAGTCAATAATGACATTTCAGTGTTTAAAAAAAAATACACACAGAAAAACTGTGGAATAATCTAAAAGCAAACATACCAAAGTCAGTTTTCCTAGTTGAACAAAGGCTTTCCTTCAGTGCAGCCTTGTCCATGTACTCATCTGGTGTGACTTTTTTACTTACAACATAAAACTTGTCCAACTGCCTACCTTTCACACCTACAATGATGAGCCAAAGCTGAACAGAAATCACAGAGATAAAACATATTTTATCTAATCTTGTGTCATAGAAATGTATGATTGGTTGGTTGATGAATTGGTTTGTTGATTGATTGACAGATGTTTCTGTGTTCTTTCAGAGGGGACCCCAACAGGAGTGACATCTGGGGCAACACGCCGCTGCACCACGCCGCCACCAACGGTCATATGCACATCCTCAGCTTCCTGGTCAACTTCGGCGCCAACCTCTTCTCCCAGGACAACGACTTCCACACAGCTATGGACGTGGCAGCGTCGGGCGACCGCATGGACTGCGTGCGATTCCTGGACAGTGCAGCATCACAGCAGACCATCCAGAATGCCAAGAAAGTGGCCAGGCTGAAGAAGGAGGCCACCAAAGAGGCTGAAACACGGGTGAAGCTGTGTGAGAGGGTCAAAAAAAGGCACAAGAGCAAGATGGATAAGATGTACCAAGGGTCAGTGTCAGAGGCCAGCACGGCATCTCCGTCGTTCTCCAAGATGGGCACCATCAACAGTGTGAACGAGCAGTTCTCCAAGCTGATCGCCTCCGATACCTCAGGCTCGCTTACGGCCCGGTCGAAGGGGACCCTCCAGAGGATATTCGGGAAAAAGGATAAAGGAACGACGGAGAAGGTGAGAAGAGACGGGAACGTAATCTTCGTCAAGCAGGAGAATGGCACCCTCTCTGGGACGCCTGAGTTCATGGGCGTTTTCTCCGAGCAGGACGAGATCGATGAGGAAGAGGACGGAGGGATGAGAAGATTCACAGATGATGAAGTTAATGACGATGACGAAGGAGGAGATGGCCCAGGAGCCAAGGAGTCCATCTTCAAACGGCCCGGCCTGGGGAACATGGTCTTCAGGAAGAACTTCTCCATGGAGATGGGTATAGAGCCTGACGACTTCCCCAGTGGGAACAATGAAAACCTGGGCTTCCTCATCCGTAGGGAGGGGTTCGACACAGAAGGGGAGGACACAGGCTTTGTTGAGGACGAGGAGGATGGCAACCTGCCCTGGAACCAGGAGGAGATCGGCCTGGATGATGACCAGGATGAGGAGACCTCCCCGCTGGATGCCTTCCTCTCATCCATCTCCCTGCCAGACTTCTCCCCAGCCTTCACCCGCGAACAGCTGGACCTGGAGGCACTGATGCTCTGTTCCGACGACGACCTCAAGGGCATCCGCATCCAACTGGGGCCCCGCAAGAAGATCCTGGAAGCTGCCGCTCGCCGGAAAAATGCACTGGAGAAACCTGGCGCCATCAAGGACAGCTTCCTGTGATGAAATGATGATATTGGAGGTGGTTGAATATGGCTGAATGGAGAAAGTAGGATGGATGCAAGTAGGAGGATGTAGAGTGACAATACTTTTGAATGTAAAGAACACTGATGCAAAGTTGAGAGTTTGAAGGAAATACATATCCTGGTTTTCTATCCTTTAAAGACAAATTCTTTAATCTTTCTCTTACCTTGGACTAGGAGTGACTGCAGCCCTTCATTACTTTGCTATAGCCGCCACAGGCTAAAGTTACCATTGATTCACCCAAAACAGTGGGGGGTTCAATGGGCTGGATAAGCCTGGCACTGTGATGAGATAATCGGCGATGGTTGAACTGAGCAGGAATGTCATTTAGATTAATGGAGTGGCAATAACACCACCACAACCACTACCAATCACCATCTTGCAATACTAATTCATGAAGGAAGAAACACTGTCAGATTTCAAACATAATTTCAGGTGCATGCTCTTTTTGGCATGTCTCTGAGAAGCACACAACTCATTTTGAGTAATGATGTAATGTAAGAGCCTATTAAGTGGAAACTGTTCTGTTCTGATCTTGATTTTCTTGTTCCCTCCTTTGATGATTGATAGAAAGGAGACGATATTGTGATGAATTCAGTTGTGCCATTTTGTATGTGAATTTTAATTGTTGTGATTTGTACATTGATAAAAAAAAAACGTATGACAACCAAAATAAATAACGTTTTTAAATCAGTTGATCAATTCTTCCATGTGAGTTGCATGCATACATTTTCTCTGACTGGATTTTTTGGCACTTGAAAGTTCTGAATCACTGGTGAAGTAGATAAATACCATGCTAAACTGTAGTGAGCCATGAGTTTCTCCTTACCAGGTGACCTAACCAGGAAAATCTCTGAGCCCTAGTAGTGTGAATCTAGCCAATTAAAAAAATATATTAAATGTTTATTAGACACACAGCTCATTTGATAGAGAGGCAGACAGAAGGAATCCTAGCAGGCCATGGTCAGGAGATCCTTCTGACCCAGTCAACCAGGAAATGAAGGGAGGAGGAGTCCCATGCACCAGCAGTCAGCTCAGATGGAAAGTTGTTGATTCTGGCTTCAATGGAGAGGACACAGAGAGAGGGAGAAGACAAGTTTAAGCCAGTTAATCTACATGGATTGTGTCTGGTGGACAACTTGTCATGGTCATGATGATGAAGTATCGCTTAAGTCTAAACTGTTTTCCGTATGAAACTTTATAGTAAGGCCATCCGAATGGTTGTATAACCAGTCTTGTATGTGCCAGTATGCAGATTATGGTCATTATATGAAATCTGACCATATCATACATTGCATAGGATCACCACTGACATTTACAAAGTCTATCTCTGATGTAACCATGAGTCACTGGAGTGGTATTATGGCTATTGGTGATAATATGTGGAGTTACACCTAGGTGGAGCTTCAAATTAGATAAATAATACACTGTGACTAACTGATATACACAAAATGTGTTTTATTACATTATACTTTGAACAGGTACATGATGGATCAACCTTTTAGGGTGTAACCTTATATCTCTATCGGTGTAACCAAGCAAGGACCTTCGAGGACCTAAACAGCAGGAGGCGATAAGGAGCTCTGTTTCACTCTGCTGAGAAAGTAATACAGAGAGAAAAGAAGACATGTCGTCTGGTGGTCACGACTCTTAAAAAAAAAATCTGTCGAGACCTGACAAATTTGGATTGTTCTATTGATGCGGCAATGTTTATCAGGTAATGTAACATATTATCACGATGTCAGGGTAGAAGTGCATGGTCTGCAGTCTTAGATTTTGGGCAATAAATAACAATTTTAGGAGGCAACTGTCGGTCATCATTTAACTTAGCAGTTGTCAGCAGTGTCAGTCAGTCTGAGCGCTTTCCAGAAATCTTCGGCAATAACAAACTAGCTTGTTAGTGTTTTAATCAGATTCATTGTATATGTAGTGTTCTAATTTCAGTTTCAATGCACTATTTCAATCAAAGGAATCAGTTTGCGTCCTCAAAATTATTGCATTGTTTGAAAATTGTGTAATTGCCATAACAAGGGGGAAATGTAATTCCTACAGTATTATGTTGTGTGAACAGGAATGGCGTTATCTGGTCTTGAAATTGTACTAGACACTTGTGATGCTGCTATGAATTCCCTCACTAACCTTACTTCTTTTTTTATTTTGTATTATTGTATTTGCTATGGAGAGGCCAGTATATGAGAGGAGACTGTTGCCCCAGTGGACTGAAAATATTCTTGACAGGCAAGCTGGGGAAAAATAGACTGTAGCCAGCAGATTCGACCGGCTTGCTTAAAGCTGCTCTAGGGTTGGACAGCATTCCTGTGTCGATTTTAAAGGCTCTGCATGCTCAGTCAAACACAGCATTTACTCCGATGTGGCTCTGCAGAAGTCAAGGCATTCATACTTCTTGCAATTCGCAGAGCTGGCAAGGAAGGGAGTTTGTGTTTATACAGGATATACCGCCAACCAGTCATGTCAATGCAGAGCTATACGGAGTTGTTATACACATTATTGCAACGTTTTGGAGTCGAATGGCATTGCCGTGCGGAGCAGACCTGGGGGGATGAGAAATGCGTTGTACTCCGAATTGTCCCATTATCCCAACTGAGAAGATTGAATTACTGCTAGTTTTTCTGGAAAAGTGTCATTTTTGTCCTCATGCTAGATAGCAGAAGACATAGAAGCCATTTTGTTGTTCAATGCGCCATGCCATTCCATAATGGTTGCTGTGTCTACCTATAACTAGCATGACGTCAGTGTAACAGTTGGGATAATGGGACAATTCGTAGTACAACACATTTCTCATCCCTGGATTGAGGTATGTTTTCTGAGCCAGATCTCGCGCCAGGTCCACGGTTTCTTAATCTACACAGGAATGCTGTCTGACCCTAGTGCAGCTGTAAGAGAGTGGGTCAGATCTGCTGGGTAAAGAGACTGTAGCCTACAGTCTATCTGCCTCTTCCTCCCCTACAGGCTTGACTAAAGTGAAAGGATGGCCGAAATCATTGCTGTGAACATCTCGGCCACATCCGCCACCTTCTTCCTGCCCCCATCTCCTGTCCTTGAGGACTCTGGCTTTCCCCTGGCCTCGCTGGACAGTGAGGACTATGTGTTTGTAGAGGCCAGGCACCCCAACAAGGTCCTGGAGGGCCTGAACAGCCTGCGTCTCAACAATGCCTTCTGTGATGTGACACTGTGCTGTGGGGGGCAGGAGTTCCCCTGTCACCGCATCGTACTGGCTTCCTTTAGCTCCTACTTCCAGGTATGGACAGTGGTGTACGGTACAATACAACTTTATTAATCCCCACAGGGAGTGTTGAAGTTATCATTGGGACAAGAGTACAAAAAACATACATTGTCCAAGAGCAGACATAGAATGCATACACTACTTCTCCATACACTACAAGGGCAGCAGGTAGCCTAGTGGTTAAGAGCATTTGGCCAGTAACCGAAAGGTGACTGGTTTGAATCACCGAACCAACTAGGTGAAAAATCTGCCGATGTGCCCTTGAGCAAGGCATTTAACCCTAATTGCTCCTGTAAGTCGCTTTGGATAAGAGCGTCTACTAAACGACTAAAATGTATATGTAAATTAAATTGTGGGTAGATATTCGGGGGGACAAACAGTAGACGTTGGATCTGGGAGTCGTGCCCCAGAATTTTTGGGGAAATTTTAAAAGGCATTTCCTGCAATTGTGCACAGTTTGACATTACTTTATAATGCCTCTCTTGAAGGGTATTTTGAAAACAGTACAAGTGGAAGGATAAGTCAGCACCATCATGAATTAAGGTATTTCAAGGCAAATATTAAGAAGACAAAAAAGATCAAGACTGAGTTTTATTATAATTGTGAATATTTACATATAAAAAGAAAGTTCCTGCAATTCTACAGTTTGACATGAATTTATGCCCTCTCTTGAGGGGTACTTTGAAAACGGTATAAGTGAAAGGATAAGTCACCATCAATGAAAGTATTTAAAATATTAATAATACACAAAAGAGGAAGACTGAGTACTATTATAATGATGATGCACATTCATATTTACATAGGATATCATCTACTAAATTGATCATACATTGACTATCAAGTTTTGTAGTTTTCATAGTTTACAGGTGGAGGTTGAGCTAAAACATATCTTGAACTCAGGACTGGCTGAATGCCTGTTAGAGGGAGAGTCGGGGGAGAGTCTTCATTGAAACTGTAAATTAGTAATATTTCACTTACTGGTACTGAAGCGGGAGGCGCGCGAATATATAGTGTGTCTGTATAGACAGCAGAGGAGGCTCAGTGCGTCCGAACGGGGCCCGACTAATGCATTGCAGTTTTATAAATGCTATTCTACACATTTTGTCATGAGGCTGAGAGAAAATGTTGCAGTTTTAAAGCAATTTTTTTGCAGTTCTACACATTTTCCATGGGGTAGAGAGAAACGTGCTGTTTTATAGCTCATCTCATGCTATTTGCCATGAGGATGAGAATTTTGCAGTTTTAAATCAAAATGTCCTGTTATTCTACAATCAACCTGTTCGGAATATTGGGGGAAGGGACATGTCCCTCTCATCCCCAGTGGCAATTTTGCGTATGATACACTAACACTTACCAACTCATACCGGACAGTCAGACTGTGCGTTAATATAAGTCGGTGGCCTCGAGCGTTGGACTTCCGTAGCCGACAAGGTAAAAAATACTGTCGCTGTGCCCTAGAGCACAGGCTCCTTGCCCCTGAGGCACTTAACCCTAATTGCTCCAGGGGAACTGTACAATGGTGACCCTGGTCGTGACCCCACTCCATGCGGGTGTCTCAGGGGGAGTTGGGATATGCAAATTACACACTTGTGTATAACAGGACAAATATAAGCACCCCCCCCCCCCCCCCCCCCCCCCCAATGATTATTCTAACTACTATACGACATAGATCCAGAGTGCAATACAGTGGTGCAACAGGGATGAGCAAGCTGACGGTGCCCCTGCTCCTGAACTATTCCATTTACTGAATGGATACAGTTTACTGATGACCGTGCATCTTTTATATTGTCACTCACTGCAGACCTGAAGTACTTAAATGTGGTCATTTGTTGTTGGCGCTTTTCCATTGGCAGGAGTCTGCTTCTCTCTTGTCCTAATGCTCTGCCCTCCCCAGGCCATGTTCTCCACAGACCTGATGGAGTCCAGACAGGAGCGGGTGGCCATCAACGGAGTGGAGTCCCAGATGATTGGCATGCTGGTCAGCTACGCCTACACGGCTGAGGTGGTCATCTCCAAGGCCAACGTGCAGGTGAGGTCGAACCGTTATCTTCCTGTCTCACTTTGTAGTCAGCTTCTGGTTTAGCATTGCAGTTGTTAAATTAAAGTTGAACTACACCAGAGTTGAAGTCAGTTTCATTCCTAGTTATAAGTACAGTAAATGGCGCTTCTCATTTCCTAAATAAATGTCCTGAGTTGACTTTCTTGAAATCAAATGTCATTGACCTGTGACCCCCAGGCCCTGCTGGCTGCGGCCAACCTCTTGGACGTGATGGCAGTGCGTGAAGCCTGCTGCCGCTTCATGGAGCGCCAGATGGATGAGATGAACTGTGTGGGCATCCACTGCTTCGCTGAGGCCCACTCCTGCAGGGAGCTGGAGAAACGCAGCATGGACTACATCCTCCAGCACTTCGGCAGTGTCTGCCAACAGGTGAAATAGGAAAGGAGGTCTGGGTTGTGTAGTCCAAACCTGGGGCGTCTCAATAGTTTCAAATGTATTTTTCACCTCTGTTCTCCTTCATCTGTGCTGCATTGAACACAATGATCCCAGAGAGCTATTTGGTTTCACCCGTGTTGTTTCTTCAGAACAGTGCAGATGATGGAGAGGACATTTCTCATGTCTCATTGTTTAGACATTCCCATTCTTTGTGTATGTGAGAAAGGGGAAGTGACATCATAGTCAACTGTCTTTTGTTCCCCTTGCTGGCCCCTTGCCAGCCCTGGATCATGTTCATTAGGCACCAAAAGGAAGAAACTAGACTTAAACAGGGAGGGACTACCTTGACTTGTTCCAATAAGAAATGCAATTTTTAGCTTTAAATTTCAAATTCTTTTGAACACTGCCCCCCCCCCCCCCCCCCAGGAGGAGTTCCTCTCTCTGTGTGCAGACAAGCTGACGGAAATCATCGCCAGCGACCACCTGAACGTAGCCAAGGAGGAGACTGTGTTCGAGGCCACCATGCTGTGGCTGGACAAGAGCGCCACCCGCAGGCAGAGCTTTGAAAAGGTCAGCGTGGAAACACAACAGTCAATGCAGTGGTCTGTGTGTTGAGCAGTATCTAGGCAACAGATTGTGTCCAGCTCTGTGCTACGCCCCCCTCCCTACAGTTGACTGTGGTGTGTGGGGTTTTAAGCTCTGGAATCCCCAGTAGATCTGACAGTCTGAAACCCCAGCTGTCAGTCACTCAGCGTTAACTAAACGTTAGGGGTGTTAGAAATGTGTTATTCTTCAATAACACAAACTCCAAAGCAAATCAGGGGGAGAAAAATAGGTTTATTCAGAGAGGACAAATCAAGATGTTATGCTGGGAGTCAGATGTTCAGTCTCCCCTGTCCTCAGCTTTTCTCCACCGAACAAAGGAACAGGATGTCATTTATAACCCCCCACCCTAGCCTGGGGTTGACCAATCAGAAGTCCTTGCAGTACAACTTGGCAAATGGCCAAATAACCAGTATCCTGCTCCCGACTCAATGTACAGACCAATGAAAAGGTGGCACATGTAGCCCACGTCGCTCTGAGTTCAGGAGTGACATTCCACAGATGTTGCACTGAAAACCAACTCCTATTTACAATTCGTTATTGACCATTAGTAGTCTAGTACACTCGTCCTCTCATCCTTTGCGTTGTGTATTTATCTTCAAAATATTCTTATAGAGGTTAGAACCCCATTGTATGGTCCTATAGTAACCATGGGCCCTGGAAGGTGTCACCCTGACCTGGCACCAATCGAATTTAGAGCCTCTCAGATGTGAGTCGGTGTCATTTTGGATAGGTCAGGGGTCAGCGATCCTATCATGTTAAGTGGAAGTTGGAGGTATCAAGGTCACTCTGTAAAAATGGAATAGGACCTAACCATTAAATGAAAAGAGCTAAATTGAAGGTTAGGTCCTATGGCCTTGTTTTAATGTGTATATAAAACTGTAGAGGTCGGATGGAGATGCCTACCTGTGTCTGTGTCCAGTGAGTGCAGGTGTGTTTGTTTTCAGTGTATGTCGTCATTCTAACCCACGTCTCCCTGCAGGTCTTGGAGCACATCCGCCTGCCCCTGATCAGCCCGTACTACATCCACGATGTGATTGAGTCCCTGGAGGTGGTCCGGGAGTCCCAGCGCTGTCAGAGGCTCATCTCTGAGGCCAAGGACTACCTGCTGCTACAGGACCGACGAGGAGAGCTCTACTGCCCCCGAGCACGCCCACGTAGGTCCACAGGTAGGTACCACACGCATGGCTACATGCACATAAACACATTCCAAATACACCCTGTCACCCTGACAAACAGAAGGACTTGAACACACACATTTAACCTCCCACTTGCCAAACTCCTCCACACGCCTAGCGCTTTAATTAGCTTTCCGAAGCGCAAACCCTGGTATGCCTGGAGGATTGTTCTACCAACTGCCTCTAATACAATGACCAGCTCTCTGAAGGGACTAGTCTCTGTGGCTCCCCAGTCACATCCTTCTCTGCTGGCCTCTCTCTGTGACAGGGACAGCTGAGGTGATTGTGACGGTGGGGGGAGAGGATGATAAGGTGGTGCTGCGTAGCGTGGAGAGTTTTGACCCCCTTACCAGCCAGTGGAAGAGTCTGGCCTGCCTGCCCTTCGCTGTCAGTAAACACGGCCTGGTGGTTTCAGGTGAGGACCATTTGGTTTAGTTTGTATATTAACACTTAGTGATACTACTGTATGTTATAGATTGTTATAGGACCTTTGTTACATTTGACCTAATGCTTGAGAATGAGATGAAGAAAAGAGAAATGTCAGTTTCTCACAAAATAATTGTATTATTTTCTAATCTATTCCAATCTCCATGTTCTCTCCCCCAGGCTCCACTCTGTACCTGGCTGGAGGGGAGTTCCCTGATGGCTCGGCCAGCAGAGAGATGTGGCGCTATGACCCCTGCTTCGACTCCTGGCTGGAGATGGCCCCCATGAACGTAGCCCGCTCTGAGCTAGGTAGAAATCAGTCAATTCTAGCCATTTATTTATCCATTTTAACATACTGTCTGACATGTCAGCGTTAAAATTAGTTTTATTCCATAACACTGGTTAGGACAGCCGGGGACTTGACTTTTTTTTGTAACAGGTTAGGTCCCCGTCCATGACTTCTGTAATGGAATAAAACAATAGCCAATACAGTACATCATTTGTGACTGCTGGCAGACTTCTGATTGAAGATAGACTTCCATTGGATAACTCCTCTCTGTTTAAAGTTGAGCAGGCCGGATCTTCCATGAATATGTCCCCCTCCCTCCCCTCCAGGTTTGGTGATGCTGGATGGCTATGTGTTTGCGGTGGGGGGCTGGGAGGGCCGTTCCCGCCTGGACTCGGTCGAGTGTTACAACCCCCACACCAACACCTGGCAGTTCATGGAGTCGGTCAAGATGGCCGTCACCAGCCCTGCTGTGGTGGCACTGGATGGACTGCTCTATGTCACAGGTAGGGGAGATCATTGCTCACCCACTTCCAGAGAACTCTATGGCTGCGTTTACACAGGCAGCCCAATTCTGATATTTTTTTCATGAATTGGTCTTTTCTGATCAGCCCTGAAAAAGATCTGATGTGATTGGTCAAAAGACCTATTTGTGGGAAAAATATCAGAATTGGGATGACTGTATAAACGCAGGCAAAGTATTTACTGTGGACAGTCACAGCAACTCTATAGGTTCAGCTTGGTTTATATAATTTTTTTGAAATTGCTTTATATGCGGTAGTTTGAATTGTCTACAGGTCATCTTTAATATTGGATAGTAACTTATCGGTGTCCTCCTGGCTCCTAGGTGGTGCTGTTCTAGAGGATGGTGACGGCACAGACCTGGCCCAGGTGTACAACCCTAAAACGTCTGTATGGACTGAGGTGGCCCCCATGCAGATCGCTCGCTCCGGCTCTGCTGCCTGCACCCTGAAGGGGAAAATCTACGTCATAGGTATCAGGGATCAGTTTTGACTTTTAGATCACAATGAATACAGTTACATGGACATGGGGGACCTGATCCAAGATCAGCACACCTACTCTAAGATGCTTGATACATAGTGACTTTTCCCTGAACACGTGACCTGATCAGGAAAAAAGTAGTAAGGCCCTAGTTTGAAGCCAGAGGATATTTCCACATTGTCTGTGGAAAAATACATTAGGATTTTCTCCTGTATTCCATTCCTAGGTGGCTGGCATGCGTCCACAGAGAACACAGACAAGGTGGAGTGTTACGACCCCAAGAGTAACCAGTGGACCATGTGTGCCCATATGAGGGAGAGGCGCTACCGGCCCGGTGTGGCCGTGGTGGACGGCAAGATCTATGTGTTGGGTGGAGAGGAGGGCTGGGACAGGTAAAAGACAGCTCCATGTCTAATCATATTCAGCTTGATTGTATTTATTAGGCCACACCTGAGCAAAATGGTTTTCAACAGAAAATGAAAGCAAGCGTTTGTTATTGAACAAGTTGACGTATTCTCTCCCTATTTCAGTCCGTTTTCTCACGTTTGGTGCCTACTGAATACGACCCTTATTTGGCAGGTGCAAGGCCTATAAAATATATTTTTAAGGAGAATATGAAAAGTATCTGGGCTGCCTATGGCACCCTATTCATAGCACTACTTTTGATGAAATGGCACCTTTTATTCCATATGTAGTGCACTACTTTTGACCAGAGCCTACGCAACCTGTTCCATCTGTCCGCCAGGTACCACGACACCATCGAGCGGTACTGTGAGGAGACAGACAGCTGGGAGATCGTGGGGGAGATGCCCACCAGCCGGAGCTGGCTGAGCTGTGTCTCTCTGCAGCTGAGGAAGGACGCCCATGGGGGCAGCCGTCCCGGCACTGCCTCTGAGACCGAGTTCTCTGTGGACTGAGGAGGGAAAGAGAGACTGATGGAGGGAGAACTCCAGACCATTCATTTGTATTGCTCCAGACTGCCACCTTTTGGAGAGCTCTGACTATGCATCTCTGCCAAACAGTCAACCTGACCCTGGCTGTTCAGGTGAACAGAAGTCACTCTGTGCCAGAGAGAATGCCAGAGGGCAGCTAACTACCTTAGTAGGGCTGCTATTCTGTCTCATCGTGAGTCTTGACCTTGCCAAGTCACTGCGCCTCAAGGCTTAACTCATGGAGAAGGACAGTTGTGTGACTGCCTCAATGGCAAGCCTGACAAAAGTGGTCTTTATTTCACCATGAAAGCCTGTTCTTACTCAATGGCATGGTTCCATTCTGTTGCCATGGCAATATGTCACTGTGTCAATGGTAAAGGTATCATTTAGGATGGATGACCCTCGTCACCCACTTATGGAACCCTCTCGTAATGTTACGTAAACGTTTGGGGTCAGGCTGTTTCATTAGAACTGTCACCTTACAACGGTGTTTTCTCCACAACCATCGTACTGTATTTTTGTAATGTGACGTTTTGTATTTATTTGATGTTTCTTTAGTTGATGGCCCATTTTATTACAATTGGAAGATCATTATTTTTCCCATTTTATAAAAGATGCTCTTTATTGGCCAAAGAATCCATTGTGAACCAGTATGAGACAAATTAGTGAACAAAAGCCAAACATGTTTTGTCATGCAAGTTTAGGTCTGTTCACAATTGCCTTTTGACTGCCTGTTATATGGTTTAGGTTATATTTGTCTAATCGGTTTGCTTAGTAAATGTTGCTTTCCAGTAGTCATTTTAATTCTGTAAAAGTGGAAATGTGAATTTAATAAAAGCATATGGATGCCAATATGGTTATTACTGAATCTGACTATTCTGGGTGCATCTCAACCTAATCTTGTCCCCCCCTATAGATGCCAGGATCTAAACCCATTTTACCAGGTCATGCATCCATCTGCCCATATAGGTTCCTTTGATTACAATGCTGAAACTTGAACAGGATCATTTTAACTGAGACAGGGTCTTCCATAATTACACAATCACTTACACAGTGACAATGTATTTAATCAAATTATAATTTAAAACCTATGTAGGAATGTTTCCCAAATGAAACACTACAAATACTGGAATGAACATGGCCACCTTTGACCACACCAAATGAAGGAAAACAGTCAACATAAGGAAAGCTAAGTATGATTCTATGCTTAGTTTGACATCCCGTATTCTCTTTATATATAATTGCCACATTTACAACAATGTTAAAAACAAGTTAAGCCATTTTTGTTCCAACGCTTCAGATATACCTATTCTGTCCCAACATTTCAAAATGGACACAGCCCTACAAAATAGAATCTTCTATACATGAGTCTGACAGAACATGAAACAAAGCAGGACAACATTAAATCATAGCCCGTCCCATCGTTAACCCTACAACCCCCATCCTGAGCTCTCTGCTCACACCAGCAGTCTCTCAATGGCCATCTGGGTAGACTGGATCTGGGGCTTGAGCTGCGAGCCCTCCTTGATGGTGACCGAAGTGGCAATGACTGGGCGTGAGACCCCGCAGGCGCGTCCCAGGGCCTGCTTGGAGCGCACAAACACATAGGGCACGTTCTTGTCCTCGCAGAGCAGTGGCAGGTGGAGGATGATCTCCAGGGGCTCTGCGTCTGCAGCCATCACGATGAACTCAGCAATACCGCGGTTAAGTGTTTTAGTGGCTGGGGGAGAGAGGGCGAGCAGAGGTTAGAGAGTGACAAATCAAGCTGTGAGGAGGTACTTTTCCAGAGGCATGTCGATTGTATTACTGGTCTGGATGAAATGCAGTCTTCCTCCGAACATGTTAGGAGCTAGACAGTAGCAAGTTAATGTGAAATGCCTTTTTTACAAACTCAAAACCCAACAATGCAATAAGTGTATTACTAGAAAAAAAATAAAGAACGAGATAAATATACAAAGTAAGCATACTATATACAGGAAATATTTAGAAAGTCAGTTCCAATACCATATTTACATGTGCAGGGATACTGGAGTGATGGAGGTAGCTATATATAGGTGTAAGGTGACTAGGCGATGGGATATAAGTTAAGAGCAGCAGCAGCTTGCATGTGAGTGGGTGTGCAGGTCTGTACAGTCAGTATAAATGCATGTGCATATTATGTGCAAACGACCAAATGGAGTGAGTGTGTTGGAGTGACAGTGTGTGTGCTTAGCGAGTGCATATACTGATATCAGGCCAATAAAGATACAAGGTAAACTCGGTCCGTGTAGCTATTTTGTTAACTATTTATCAGTTGTTTTGCTTGGGGATAGAAGCTGTTCAAGAGCCTGTTGGTGTCAGACTTGATGCACCGGTACCTCTTGCCATATGGCAGCTGAGAAAATAGTCTATGGCTTGGGTGGTTGGGGTCTTTGACGATTTTCCGGGCCATCTTTTCACACCGCCTGATATAGAGGTCCTGGATGGAAGGGAGCTCTGCCCCCGTAATGTAATGGGCTGTCCGCAGAACCCTCTGTAGCGCCATGCGATCGAGGGCGGTGCTACTGCCATACCAAGCAGTGATGCAGCCAGTCAACATGCTCTCAATGATACAGCTGTAGAACAGTTTTACCCTCCTGAGGGGACGAGGCACTGTCGCGCCTTCTTCACGACAGATTCTTCGCGCCTGCTTTTCGACCATTTTAAGTCTTTAGTGATTTGGACACGAGGAACTTGAAGCCATCTACCTGCTCCACTGCCGCCCCATTGATGTAGTCCACAATCAGCTCCTTGGTCTTGCTGACATTAAAGGAGAGGTTGTTGCTCCGGCACCACACTGTCATGTCACTGACCTCCTCCCTGTAGGCTGACTCATCGTCGCTGGTGATCAGGCCAACCACTGTTGTGTCGTCAGCAAACTTAATAATGGTATTGGAGTCGTGGGTGGCCACACAGTCGTGGGTGAACAGGGAATACAGGAGGAGACTAAGCACGGGCCCCTGTGTTAAGGTTCAGCGTGGTGGAGGTAAATGTTGCTTACCCTCACCACCTGTGGTTGGCCCGTCAGAAAGTCCAGGATCCAGGTGCAGAGGGAGGTGTTCACACCTAGAGTCTTAAGCTTGGTGATGAGCGTGGAAGGAATAATGGTGTTGAACACTGAGCTGTAGTCAATGAATAGCATTCTCACATAGGTATTCCTCTTATCTAGGTGGGTGAGGGCAGTGTGGAGAACAATTGAGATTGCGTCATCTATGGATCTGTTGGGGGTGTATACAAATTGCAGTGGGTCTACGGTGGCTGGGATGGTGGAGTTAATGTGTGCCATAACCAGCCTCTCAATGCACTTCATGATTACAGAAGTGAGTGCTACAGGGCGGTAGTCATTGTGGCATGAAGGGTTCTTAGGAACAGGAATGATGGTGGTCATCTTAAAACATGTGGGGATTACAGACTGGGACATGGAGAGGTTGAAAATGACTGAATATGCCTGCCAGCTGTTTTGCGCATGCTGAGAACACACCCTGGAATACCAGCAGGCCCGCGGCCTTGCGGGTGTTGACCTGATTAAAGACGAGATCCCCCCAGTCCTCTGGGTCGGTGACGACCCTCAAACCCGGCTCGATATTGTCGTCGTCAATGCGTGCATAAAATGCATAGAGTTCGTCACCTTGTTGGAGTAAACATCTTGTGCGTTTCCAACCCTGCAACCAAAACAATGTAGTTCCACTACAGATAGGTTTGTCTCACCTTCATTGGCCCCTTTGCGGAGCTGCTTGTAATTGGCAGCTTGCTGCACAAGGTCCAGGATGGTTTTGCTCAGTGTGGCATCAGCCAGAGGGTAGGCCTTGGGGTTGACTTCTGCATCAGCCTAATAAGGTTAAATATATTGTGGTTAGAATTAATATGGGGACCAGGCCACACATATCAACACAGCGTGGACAGCCGCTGGGGGGGGGGGGGGGGGCTCTTTTTATCGGTCTTTTGACAGATCCACTCAAAGGACAGGTCAATAGCGACCACTGGCGGTTGTCCAGAGTGCATAGCTAACGTTAGCTAGTTACTACAGTGAATGTTGTAAACACATATCTCGGTCACAGTCGCCACACATACATTTTTGCTACTCTTTTAGGAATAATAATATCTAATCTGTACAAATCAGACAATTACTTTCATGGAATCAATAATGCAAGTTAGTTTAGAAGTCCCCAATATATCCATGTATCTTAAACATCGAGGAAACACGTGGTAACGTTACAATACCACGCTGATGAGGCGTGGTGCTGCCAGACATTTCATAAACTCTACAATAAGACAGCTAGTCGGTTGGTCGCTACACCCGCAATAGCATCTGCTAAATGTATGTGACCAATACATTTGATTTGAACAACAGATAGCTAGCTACCTTGCTAACTAACTTAGCTAGCACAGGCATACTTCGATTATTCTGAGCTCACCATTTCTTCAATTTTCCAGTGATTAAGATGTTAAATCCCTCTGTCCTCTCGGCGTGTGCTTCACAGAGGACAGAAATAACCTGTTGAAAGACGTATTAAAAATGTGCAAAGTGAGTCCACAGATAGAACGACGAGACAGATATTTCACCGAATGTTTAAATGTGAAGCATCCGCTTGGAGTTTCCACTCACTAACAAATATGGTAGTAAGAGGAAGCCCACTGGCCGGCGGTGGGATAAAATGGAACTTGACGTATTTTGGCAGACATTCTACACATTTTCTCATAGATTAAACATTTAATCTCAATACAGTTTTCTGTTCCCAAAAGTAAAGTATGTTACGAAGAGAGTGGTGTAAGTTTTGTAGACTTTACCCTTTGCCAAAGTAAAACAAAATTGCGTTGTTTAGAAGGAGCATAAAGGCGAATTGAGTTATTGCACACTCGCATTTCATAGAGTAGGTGTTGCCTAAGGGAAATATGTAAATACTGCTAGAACTCGCCAATAGGATCTCGCTAGCTCGTGCTTGGCTCTGCCCACCTCCTTGCTTGTTCTGCCCACTATGACTCATGTGTTTCTATTTGAAACGACGAGCTGTGGTCTATCCTGGTTTAGTTATAAAAGTCTTTGGGGAGTCTGTGTAGCCAACGAGTTTTCTGCTGCTGCTTCTTCTTATTCTACTACTATGATATCATGGTGGTCCGCAAACAAACGTTTAAAGTGCATACCGCCACCTACTGTGCTGAAATGTACGATCAACCATGATCTGCCCAGTTCTGTGCTACCATGAAAATAACTTTCAAAACCAAATAAATCCCTACTAACTACTACCACACCCTCCCCCCAAAACCCTCCCCATGTCAAAAACTATTTCAACAGTAACATCTGTTACTCCCAATATCTATTTTGCCGTCTCCACAATAACCTTCAACCTTGCATTTCTGCTTTCCACAACCAGAGTCGTATTGATAACCTTTCCAATAAAAGCTATGAAGTCAACTTTATTCATTATCAGTGTCCTTTGACACTGCACATTCATGAGCGCAAGATTTCTGAACAGGCCTTGAAACAATGCCAGGCCCATCAGAAGCACCAGCCCCTACAGTAGGTCCTACAGTTGGTCCACTTACTACAGGAACATCCATGGAAGCTCCATCAGTCCACACTGCAGTTCTACCAATCTGTCTTATAGCCTATACATATGATACATCATGACTGATCCTCTATCTCTGAGCCTCTCTAGCCTCTCTTTGCACCTGGCATCCACCAAATGCTGCACTGTGTTCTCCCCACAATTATAATGCTTAACCTTCACATTCCTTCCACATTCACCGTAATCATGTTCAAATCAAACTTTATTTGTCACGTGTAGACCTTACTGTGAAATGCTCACTTACAAGCCCTTAACCAACAGTGCAGTTCAAAAAAGAGTTAAGAAAATATTTGCCAAATAAACTAGAGTAAAAAATAATAAAAAAGTAACCCAATAAAATGACAGTAACAAGGCTATATAGAGGGGGTACCGGTTCCCGAGTCAATGTACTGGGGTACAGGTTAGTTGAGGTAATTTGTACATGTAGGTAGGGGTGAAGTGACTATGCATAGATAATAAACGGCGAGTAGCAGCAGTGTAAAAAAACAAATGGGGGGGAGTCAATGTAAATAATCCGGTGACCATTTGATTAATTGTTCAGCAGTTTTATGGTTTGGGGGGTAGAAGCTGTTAAAGAGCCTCTTGGACCTACACTTGGCGCTCCGGTACTGCTTGCCATGCGGTAGCAGAGAGAACAGTCTATGACTTGGGTGACTGGAGTCTTTGACAATTTTTTGTGCTTTCCTCTGACACCGCCTAGTATATAGGCCCTGGATGGCGGGAAGCTTGGCCCCAGTGATGTACCGGGCAGTAAGCACTACCCTCTGTAGCGCCTTACGGTCAGATGTTCACTTCAACACTTGGCACATCTTTTCTTTCCTTTACATTGAGCCGCTACATGTCCCATTCTTTGGCATTGAAAACATTGTAATGCATATGTGACAAATTCTCTAACATTGAAACTAAGAAATCCTATCTGTAGCTTTCTCTGCAAAACTTTCTCAAACCTCAGCAGCACTGATAAGCTTTCGCTTGTTTGACCCTCTTTCCTACTGATCAACATTTTGGCTTTAATCACTCTGCTTCCCTTCACATCTGTGGACCAGTGGAGGATGCTGAAGGGAGGATGGCTCATAATAATGGTTGGAACGGAGGGAATGGAATGGCATCAAACACATGGAAATAATGTGTTTGAAATATTTGATTAATTCCACTTATTCTGCTCCAGCCATTACCACGAGCCTATCCTCCCCAATTAAGGTGGCACTAATCTCATGTCCATAGCGGACATATATATTGGGACCCCAGTGATGACTCCCCTCAACCTAGAATAAGCACCAGGGACATGGCTTTTAATCTTCTTCCCATTAAGCTTTTCCATTTGCAGAATCTTCCCTTGCTGAGCCTGGCTACCACAAAATATTAGCAATGTACCGTTTCCAATTAACCGGGCTGACTTAACTTCACCTATCTCTTTCTCCACGGCATTAGTTATGTGCCGATTGTCTATGGTGGAAGCTACCGGCGACCCGGGAGGAGGAACTTTAATCGCGCAGTAGAAATAGTATTCTATCGAGATACGAAACTCTCAGCTGTAATGAATTTAGGGATAGTGCACATTCTGAACATAGTTTTTTTTTAAGTCAGTGAGAATCCGCATACCTCAAATTTCAAAATCCAACAGCTAATGGCTGCAAGACACCAAGACTTGCATTAGCTCCCTTATAATGCCTAGGCTTTTAGGAAAGAATACCAGTCTTGTATTGCGCAGATGGGTTCAAATCCATTTGCAGTCAGTCTCACTTGTGTGAGTAACCTTGCATGAGACCTGAAGACTTGCGCTAGTTCCCCAAGCTAATGCATAGGCTTTAGCTCAGTGGGCTAAGACAGTCTTGTGGTGGGTTTGATGACAAGCCCAGTTGATCACACCAGACCTGCCCTCTCTCTTCAGCTCAGCTGTTTCTCCTTCAGTCACCACAACTGTTTTGTTTTATTGTAGTGTATTTAACACATACCCTTATGGCAAAAGTTCCAATATGAAAATGCATTACAGTCGACTCAGCCTGTCCATACAACTTCTGAATCTGATCCATGTTAATCTTGTTAAAGGGGCAGTCTGCAGTTGCTACTTCCATTTTGCACTTATAAATGAATGGTATATACCCTAACTATCGTACCCAATGATGTCATTAGTCATACCTCATCAGAACCCAAAATATTAGCTTGTATTATTCCAATGGTTGTAAACAAGGTTAATGTAAACAAACACTGTATCAGTGGAGGCTGGTGGAAGGAGCTATAGGATGATGGAATGGAGCAGCAGTGTAAAAATTCACCATCCATGATATCCAAATTAAAGTTGTAACCATGGTTTGAGGCTATACAATGCAGAGGAGGCTGGTGGGAGGAGTGGGCTCATTATAATGGCTGGAATGGAATACTGTAACGTATTAAACACATGGAAACCACATGTTTTACTCCGTGCCATTGATTCCATCTATTACAATGAGCCCGCTCCTCCCACCAGCCTCCTCTGCATTGTATAGCCTCAAACCATGGTTACAACTTTAATTTGGATATCATGGATGGTCAGTCCTTGCATCCATAGCTCTGTCTATGAATTTAATTGGTAACATTTCTCCAGGCTCATCCCTCAGCTTTTTATCAAAACAGTATTGTTTCAACTACCGATTGGCCCGTTAAAGTTAAATATCTTTGACGAATCTTTTTACCATTTTTGGATTGGCTGTGAAGAGCGGTGCATTGTGGGTAGGACGTCAGGGCGTCCATATCTGTATTTTACTGCGGCTGAAGGAGAGAAACGGGAGTCATGAAAGGGATCCGAACTCTAAATAAATTCTCCGTGAGTCTCGTTACTCTATCCTATTAAACGTGTATTTTACAACGATGTGTCATGAGGTTTCGTGCATTCTTTCCGTTGGGGAGTCAATTGGAACCCACCCCGTGGACTCGCCGGCTTAGTAGCCAAGGTTGGCTAGTGGAAACGGATGGTTAATTAGCCTGTCGGTTACCCTAGTAAAGTTAGCTAAGCGTGCTTACTTCTATAATCTTGACCGAGATAATGTATCCAATCGGTTTTATGAACCTATAATAGCCATTCTTACTTACAAATGAGGCTATGTACTATATTTTACAATGGCATGTTCATTACTGGCGAATCGCTGGCAGGCTGTATTGCTAGCTAGCTGTCACGTAGCCCATGGTTCCACTCCAGCTCAACCCATTGAAGGTCATTGCGGTTCTGCTGGTTTTTCAGATCAATCCCGCACTGACAATCCAAGCCAGGTGACATACCATGGAACAGTCAATGTCTCAAATCACCTATTAAGTAATCACACTGCAATGTTGATTGGTAGTGATGGGATTTAGTAACTGGCAGCTTTAGGTACGACAGTCTGACAACAAGCCACCGGTTTTCTCCCGTCTTATCTAGTATACTGTTGATTTCTAGGAAGCTTGACAAGTTAATGTTTTGATATTGCCTTGTTTTTGAACAATGTATTATATTATATCTGGAGTGTGCTGCAGAATTCCCAGTGCTACTTGCTAATGCTTGAGGTCCAAAGCATCAGCATTGAGGTGTTTTATTATAGACTATTTGCACCTCAGACAGAATTCGCAGTGGCAGCCAAGTGTTTGGTGTCTAACTCAGCTGTCTGCAGATAGGCTTAGCAACAAAAAGAAACGTCCTGTCACTGTCAACTGCGTTTATTTTCAGCAAACTTAACATATGTTAATACAAATTTACACAAGATTCAACAACAGACACAAACTGAACAAGTTCCACAGACATTGCCAGTTCTTGCTGTGAGATGTTACCCCACTCTTCCACCAAGGCACCTGCAAGTTCCCAGACATTTCTGGGGGGAATGGCCCTAGCCCTCAACCTCCGATCCAACAGGTCCCAATGTGCTCAATGGGATTGAGATCCGGGCTCTTGGCTGGCCATGGCAGAACACTGACATTCCTGTCTTGCAGGAAATCACGCACAGAAAGAGCAGTATGGCTGGTGGCATTGTCATGCTGGAGGGTCATGTCAGGATGAGCCTGCAGGAAGGGTACCACATGAGGGAGGAGGATGTCTTCCCTGTAACGCACAGCGTTGAGATTGCCTGCAATAACAAGAAGCTCAGTCCGATGATGCTGTGACACACCGCCCCAGACCATGATGGACCCTCTACCTCCAAATCGCTCCAGAGCACAGGCCTCGATGTAACGCTCATTCCTTTGACGATAAACACGAATCCGACCATCACCCCTGGTGAGACAAAACCGTGACTCGTCAGTGAAGAGCACTTTTTGCCAGTCCTGTCTGTTCCAGCGACGGTGGGTTTGTGCCCATAGGTGACGTTGTTGCCGGTGATGTCTGGTGAGGACTTGCCTTACAACAGGCCTACAATCCCTCAGTCCAGCCTCTCTCAGCCTATTGCAGACAGTCTGAGCACTGATGGAGGGATTGTGCGTTCCTGGTGTAACTCGGGCAGTTGTTGTTGCCATCCTGTACCTGTCCTGCAGGTGTGATGTTCGGATGTACCGATCCTGTGCAGGTGTTGTTACACGTGGTCTGCCACTGCGAGGACGATCAGCTGTCCGTCCTGTCTCCCTGTAGCGCTGTCTTAGGCGTCTCACAGTACGGACATTGCAATTTATTGCCCTGGCCACATCTGCAGTCCTCATGCCTCCTTGCAGCATGCCTATTAGCTTTTCAGATATCAGGTTCCAGATTGGTTTAGGTCAGACGTCTCCAACAGGTCAATTAGCTCACAGCCCACCTACGAGAAGCTTGCCAAACAATTCTGAAAGTACATACAATTTGACAAGTATCAAGTATCAGACACAGCAAGCTCCCAGTTACTATCTAATCAACGCAACATTGACATTATCCAACTCCTGGTTAGCCACTATTGGCTTAAAAAGCCAAACCTAACACTATCTGCCTATTCATTTCCAGCAATATTGCGTTTGTCTGTGTGGTGCGCGTGTTTCTCCTTCACACTATGTGTAGCCAGTAATATGATAACCATTTTGTGGGTTGACACAGAGTTTCCCTAAAACCTTCTCAATTAAATGTTAACTGCAAAGTTAGTTCTTCTTCTTTGGTATAATGGCGTTCGCATCAATTATATGTGCATTCCGCCACCTACTGTACGAGTTGATAATAAGGCTCAAAAAAGGAAGGGGGGAAAAATTGGGGTAAGAAATGCATAAAAAAAATTCCATACAAACTATCTGTAACGAAATGTTAATGAAACTAAAGCTTTTCTGTTTTAAGCAGGTCCCTACACAGGCTCAGAAGGATCCTGTGATGCCGGAACATAGCCTGGTGATAGTAGTCCTTGCAGTGCTTCTGCCATTAAGTCTTGGAGGCCCAAAAACCTATCTGCTGCAGATATGATGTCCAGCTTCTTGGACACTTGTGCAGTACAATTAATAACTGTGGCTATAAATGCTACAAAATACACCTTTTTCACAATAAGTGTATTCAACATTTGCAACTGGTTGTGGCATATTCACCGCCACATCTTCTTCAGAACTGTGGCCTCTTGCCCCTTCAAAGCTCTTCACCTCCTACATCCCTGATCTTTGACACCTCAACCTCTTTCACCCTAACAGGGCACTCAGGGAATTCGGAAATACGATCCCCACCACCACAGTTGCAACATTTTACATTAAGACTCTTCAATTACATTCCTTCCGTCTGCAAAGACTTGACACATGGCCAACCTTTTTACACTTCTTGCATTGCATCGGTTTTGGACGAACGCTTTTACGGCGTATCTTAGGGTGGTATATACTAATTAAACAATAATACAGATAAACGGCTCCTTTTTCCCATTCTCCATATGTGTCAAGCGACGTGCATTAACTACTCCTGGAATTTTTGGCCTAAGATAATGATTATCAATGTCCAATAGGACGCCAGAAATAACATTTTACCGGTGCCCTGCTCCGAAAATCAAAGCTGTTCACTTCATGCATCGATATTTTCGAGAGCCACAATGCACACTCCTTTTGCTCTTTAGATACACACAATATCAACACCATACCACTTCTGGTTACTTTGACTGCATCCACTTTTCCCATCCTCGTGACTTCAAAAGGGTTTCCCAAATAAACATCTTTATCCAAAAAAAAACGTACTCCAACAAGGAACGATACATCAGACTCATTTTCCACAACAACTTCAGCCCATTTTGTTCCATTCTTCACTGTTTTCCAATAATCTTTCTCGCTAACTACTCGACGCGCTTTCTGCTTCCGCCATCTCAAGGTCCTAGCACATTCCTCACTCACTAGATGCGCATTTGGCCATTTAATTGCGTAACTTAAGGGGAATTACACATTTTTACATACCTAAGTTTTCTTACATATCTAAACAAAAAAAAATAATTCTGATGTGATTTAACTGTTGACATGGACTCAGACCATCCAATTTTGTTGTTATTCTATGAACAATTATACTTTTGAAAGTGAAAAACTTAAACAAATCTAAAACCAGGAAAAATAAAACAGAAAACATAGTGTACAAGAGTAAGTAGTTGGGCCTATTTGAAAGCTAGGAAAAAATGAGTAGCTCGCAACACTTTTGTTTTTAGTAGCTCTCATGCCAGAAAAGGTTGGAGACACCTGTTTTGGTCATTTCTGTGGAAATAACATAAATCATTTTCCACATTAAAGCATCTGTAAGACTACATACTGCAACAAAAATGAGTAGCTTCTATTTCTCTCTTTCATATTGTTGTCTGGTCAAGCAGACACCATAATCTCTTCTAACATTAGATGTTTGACTGGGGGTTGGATCATATCAGGTCTTTAGGATTTAGCCTTACTACTGATTGAGTTTCCCTACACCTCACCCTCATCTTAACCAAGGTGCTACAGCCAATGTATGATGTGTCTTCTTGGAAGGACAAATAAGAAGAAGGCTTATCATACTACATATTTCAGGTTGGCCTGGCACCCAGTGAGTCTACCCTCAGAGTGGACTAAATATCATCAAGAATACCCACTGCTCTAGTCTAGACCAGGCTCAGAATTCATCTCCCGTCTTTAGGTCTAGAGGAAGCTGCTCGTATCACAAAACATCCTCCTAAACAAAACCTGTTATGATGGTTTGGTTTAATCCACCTGTAGTATTATTTTCAGCAATAAGAAGTCATTTGACTGGGGTCATTTGAGGACAGAAGGAAATCTAGATCCCTCCACATGAATTGAATAGTGTATCATATTGTAATTCCCTAGCTGAGGAAGTGCTGGTGAGTGTTTGTTGACATGGTTTTTATAATTTCCCTCCCCAGATACGATGCTATGCCACCAGGAGGAGTGATGTCCTCACTGAGCCCTTGGCTGGCCTGAAGGCTGGGGCGGCCCTGCCCCCCCAGAGTGTACAGGTATGTCATAGAGGCCAAGACGTTTTCACATGGGATCACAGGAAAAACTCTGGGACCTAGTTGTAGCCCAAACTGGGGTGTGGAGTTTTTCTTGGTGGGTCCTTGCGTGGCGTGTCAGGGATGAGGATGTGCTCTACTCTATGGCTAAGCATTGTGATTATGTTCATGTGTAGACTTGTTTTAGGCACTACCATGCACACACTTTTACTTACTGTGCAGCCATATTTTTCCCTCCATATTGGAAAATGAACTTTTGGTTGTGTAGTTGATCACAAGAACTTTACCTCGGTTGAACAGAATGGAATGTTTACTCTCTTATTCACTCTGCAGTTTCCAAAACAACAATTCTGCCAGTCTCACGTGTGTTCCAGCTGTGACATCATAACTCTCCCTCCCTGTGTTCTCTACTAGATGTCCAAGCTGCCCAACGGTCTAGTGATCGCGTCGTTGGAGAACTACTCTCCCGTGTCCAGTGTGGGTGTGTTTGTGAAAGCAGGCACTCGTTATGAGACTGTGGAGAACCAGGGAGTCAGTCATGTCCTGCGGTTGGCAGCCAACCTGGTAAGTCCCAGTGGTTTTATGAATGGATTGATCTCTTTGACTTGTGAATGACTTCAACAATAAGGGCAATTTCCATCACAACTACACAGTTTTTTTAAAGTCCTTAAGTTAATGAATGAACACTGTCACTGTTGTTGTTTTCAGACTACTAAGGGAGCGTCTGCGTTCAGGATCTGTCGTGGTGTGGAGGCAGTGGGGGGTAGTCTGAGGTCAGTGAGTATGGAGAGTACAGCACTATGTCCCCTCCCTCCCTGTCCCCTAAGCCCATTTCTGTCCTCATGCAGTATACATTATACTGTTCCCTATCACCCTATCTCCACATACAGAGTGTATGCTACAATATACCCTATGTTACCCTGTATGGCTCAGTTGGTAGAGCATGGCGCTTGTACTGCCAGGGTTGTGGGTTCGATTCTCGGGGCCAACCATAAATAAAATGTATGCACACATGACTGTAAGTCGCTTTGGATAAAAGCGTCTGCTAAATGGAATATTATGGAATATTATTATATTATACACTTGTGTTGTGTACCCCTTCCCTCCTTGTCCCTTATTCCTTCTGTGTCCCCGCCTGACTTGTTGTAAATAAACGTAAATGTAGGAGGCAGTGAAACATTAACACCAACTTCAACACCCATACCTCACACAAGCTATAGCTTCACTACATTATAGATGCACACACATACAGTTGCCCTGGAGTCAACGGGGGGCTCACGTTTTAGGATGGAGTAGAATGAACAAGATGAGAGAAGCACAGAGTCACATGCAGGTTGACATTTATTGGGATGAATCTTGTCCTGGGGGCAAAGCTAAGTGTTCCGCTAGATGGGCCAGCTGCAAAGTCAAAATTGGCTATATCGTAAACAAAGTTATGAAAACAAAAATGTGTTTTTTTTTCGTCTCAATTTAAGATTAGCAGTATGGTTAAGGTTAGGTTTAAAATCAGATTTTATGACTTTGTGGCTGTGCCAGCTAGTACATGAATCATCCCAGTAAATGCCTATCTGCACACACAGCACAAGAATGTTCCTATTTTCACCTCATTGCAAACCAATGTGCATCATAGCTAGTCTAGTCTGGAGGATGTAGCTAAGATGTCTGTTTTCTGTGTGTCTGCAGCGTAACGTCATCGAGGGAGACCATGGTTTACTCTGTGGAGTGTTTGAGAGACCACTTGTAAGTACCCTTACTACCACAGCCAGACTCCCTCATAGTGTGTGGGTTTACTTTGGTGTTGAATTGATGGATGAGGAAACTTGAATTACGGGCCCGTTGTATGCGAGGACACGGTTGATTCATGGTGTAATTAGACGCTGTGTTTCTTACCTATTTATCATAGAGGCTTCCCACAGGGCCACTTGAGATCATCTTGATTCATCATCTACAGTGGCAAGAAACAGTATGTGAACCCTCTGGAATTACCTGGATTTCTGCATAAATTGGTCATCAAATTTTATCTGATCTTCATCTAAGTCACAACAACAGATAAACATAGTGTGCTTAAACTAATAACAAACAAATTATTGTATTTTTCTTGTCTATATTGAATACATAATCTAAACATTCACGGTGTAGGTTGGAAAAAGTATGTGAACCCCTAGGTTAATGACTTCTCCAAAAGCTAATTGGAGTCAGGAGTCAGCTAACCTGGAGTCCAATCAATGAGACGAGATTGGAGATGTTGGTTAGAGCTGCCTTGCCCTATAAAAAACACTCACAAAATTTGAGTTTGCTATTCACAAGAAGCATTGCCTGATGTGAACCATGCCTCGAACAAAAGAGATCTCAGAAGACCTAAGATAAAAAATGGTTGGCTTACATAAAGCTGGAAAGGGTTACAAAAGTATCTCTAAAAGCCTTGATGTTCATCTGTCCACGGTAAGACAAATTGTCTATAAAAGTTCAGCACTGTTGTTACTCTCCCTCGGAGTGGCCGTCCTGCAAAGATGACTGCAAGAGCACAGCGCAGAATGCTCAATGAGGTTAAGAAGAATCCTAGAGTGTCAGCTAAAGACTTACAGAAATCTCTGGATCATACTAACATCTCTGACGAGTCTATGATACGTAAAACACTAAACAAGAATGGTGTTCATGGGAGGACACCACGGAAGAAGCCACTGCTGTCCAAAACAAACACTGCTGCACGTCTGAAGTTTGCAAAAGTGCTCCTGGATGTTCCACAGCGCTACTGGCACAATATTCTGTGGACAGATGAAACTACAGTTGAGTTGTTTGGAAGGAACACACAACACTGTGTGGAGAAAAAAAGGCACAGCACACCAACATCAAAACCTCATTCCAACTGTAAAGTATGGTGGAGGGAGCATCATGGTTTGGGCCTGCCTCAGGGCCTGGACAGCTTGCTATAATCGACGGAAAAATGAATTCCCAAGTTTATCAAGACATTTTGCAGGATAATATTAGGCTATCTGTCCGCTAATTGAAGCTCAATAGTAGTTGGGTGACGCAACAGGACAACGGCCCAAAACACAGAAGTATATCAACAATAGAATGGCTTCAACAGAAGAAAATAGGCCTCCTGGAGTGGCCCAGTCAGAGTCCTGACCTCAACCCGAATGAGATGCTGTGGCATGACCTCAAGAGAGCAGTTCACACCAGACATCCCAAGAATATTGCTGAACTGAAACAGTTTTGTAAAGAGGAATGGTCTAAAATTCCTCCTGACTGTTGTGCAGATCTGATCCGCAACTACAGTCGTGGCCAAAAGTTTTGAGAATGACACAAATATTAATTTCCACAAAGTTTGCTGCTTCAATGTCTTTAGATATTTTTGTCAGATTTTACTATGGAATACTGAAGTATAATTACAAGCATTTCATAAGTGTCAAAGGCTTTTATTGACAATTACATGAGGTTGATGCAAAGAGTCAATATTTGCAGTGTTGACCCTTCTTTTT
Source organism: Salmo salar (assembly GCF_965601325.2). Lineage (NCBI taxonomy): Eukaryota > Metazoa > Chordata > Actinopteri > Salmoniformes > Salmonidae > Salmo > Salmo salar. Next base: position 79,703,985 of record NC_138293.1, on the reverse strand, counting down.
CAAGACCTCTGCAATCCACCAATTGTCAATTAACTTCTGGGCCACATCCTGACTGATGGCAGCCCATTCTTGCATAATCAATGCTTGGAGTTTGTCAGAATTTGTGGGTTTTTGTTTGTCCACCCGCCTCTTGAGGATTGACCACAAGTTCTCAATGGGATTAAGGTCTGGGGAGTTTCCTGGCCATAGACCCAAAATATCGATGTTTTGTTCCCCGAGCCACTTAGTTATCACTTTTGCCTTATAGTAAGGCGCTCCATCATGCTGGAATAGGCATTGTTCGTCACCAAACTGTTCCTGAATGGTTGGGAGAAGTTGCTCTCGGAGGATGTGTTGGTACCATTCTTTATTCATGGCTGTGTTCTTAGGCAAAATTGTGAGTGAGCCCACTCCCTTGGCTGAGAAGCAACCCCACACATGAATGGTCTCACGATGCTTTACTGTTGGCATGACACAGGACTGATGGTAGCGCTCACCTTGTCTTCTCCGGACAAGCTTTTTTCCGGATGCCCCAAACAATCGGAAAGGGGATTCATCAGAGAAAATGACTTTATCCCAGTCCTCAGCAGTCCAATCTCTGTATCTTTTGCAGAATATCAGTCTGTCCCCTGATGTTTTCCTGGAGAGAAGTGGCTTCTTTGCTGCACTTCTTGACACCAGCCATCCTCCAAAAGTATTCGCCTCACTGTGCATGCAGATACACTCACACCTGCCTGCTGCCATTCCTGAGCAAGCTCTGTACTGGTGGTGGCTCGATCCCGCAGCTGAATCAACTTTAGGAGACGGTCCTGGCGCTTGCTGGACTTTCTTGGGCGCCCTGAAGCCTTCTTCACAACATTTGAACCACTCTCCTTGAAGTTCTTGATGATCTGATAAATGGTTGATTTAGGTGCAATCTTACTGGCAGCAATATCTTTGCCTGTGAAGCCCTTTTTGTGCAAAGCAATGATGACGGCACGTGTTTCCTTGCAGGTAATCATGGTTGACAGAGGAAGAACAATGATTCCAAGCACCACCCTCCTTTTAAAGCTTCCAGTCTGTTATTCAAACTCAATCAACATGACAGAGTGATCTCCAGCCGTGTCCTCGTCAACACTCACACCTGTGTTAACGAGAGAATCACTGACATGATGTCAGCTGGTCCTTTTGTGGCAGGGCTGAAATGCAGTAGAAATGTGTTTTTGGGATTCAGTTCATTTGCATGGCAAAGAGGGACTTTGCAATTAATCTGGTCACTTCACAACATTCTGCAGTATATGCAAATTGCCATCATACAAACTGAGGCAGCAGACTTTGTGAAAATTAATATTTGTAATTCTCAAAACTTTTGGCCACGAATGTACAGAAAATGTTTGGTTGAGGTTATTGCTGCCAAAGGAGGGTCAACCAATTATTAAATCCAAGGGTTCACATACTTTTCCCACCCTGCACTGTGAATGTTTACACAGTGTGTTCAATAAAGACATGACAACTTCTAATTGTTTGTGTGTTATTAGTTTAAGCAGACTGTGTTTGTCTATTGTTGTGACTTAGATGAAGATCAGATCAAATTTGATGACCAATTTAGGCAGAAATCCAGTTATTCCCAAAGGGTTCACATACTTTTTCTTGCCACTGTATGTTGAGAGTTATGACTGTTGCATTGTCCGTGTGTGTCCGTATGTTTGTGTCTGCCCATCCAACGTCCATCCTTCTCCTCAGAGACACAGTGATGGAGTACCTGATCAACGTGACCACGACCCCAGAGTTCCGGCCATGGGAGGTGGATGACCTGACCTCCAGGGTCAAGGTAGACCGGGCCCTGGCCCAGCAGTGTTCACAGATAGGTCAGCAACACTTCCTCTCTATTCACTTGTCCAGCACTATTGCTCCTTGTTGAATTAATGTTTTATTGAATTACCAGTAGCATTTTGGTTTAGTATATATTTGTATGCTGCAGATTAAAAAAAATTCTATAGTCATTTGTCTAGCATCCTGTTATTAGTTCTCCTTGCCAACACACTGACTGAAGTCTTTTTATATGGGGTTTATTTCTCTGAAGGTGTCATTGAGAAGTTGCATGAAGCTGCTTACAAAAATGCTCTATCCAACTCCCTGTACTGTCCTGACTACATGGTTGGCAAAGTCAGTGGTGAACAGGTAAGACTGTGTTAATAGCTGTGTTGTTCACTATAGTGCTACCTTGTGTTTGTCACAGCTTAGCTCTCTCAAACTCTCTCCTACTTCCTTATCCCCCTTAGCTGCAGTCCTTTGTCCAGAACAATTTCACCAGTGCCAGAATGGCTCTTGTAGGACTAGGTGAGTCTTTTTGATCCAATGTCACCCTGGGTTCTCCTTTCTACATGTTGCAGCTCCTTCAGCATGTCTCTGGGGCTGTTCTGATTCCTTGCCCTACCTTTTCCCTGAAGTGTGCAGCCCCTCATGGATTGAAAAGAAATATTGTGGAAACTCACTCTAACCAATATATTACTTTTAAATCCTTGAGGGGATATTGAGCAAGTGCACACTTCAGGAAGAAGAGTAGGGAATCGGAACAACCCTATTGATTGGGTCACATCTTTTGAATTAGGCCGACGTAAACACTCTCTCCCTCTGTGTGTGCGTGCGTACTGTGTACACATCACATTTCCTTTGGCCTCTGTTCAAACCCTAGAGTTAAAGGCTGTCTAAAGATATGTGGAGTAGAGGTCAGCTGTTCTGCTCTAGTATGACGCACTGTGTGTGTGTGTGACATGACTGCTCTCTGGTATGTACAAGTGATAGGAAATAAATCGCTAGTTACATATTGAGATATTATTTTTGACGATATCGTATTGTTTTGATAATATCGCAATATTGTTTTTGCGCTAGTTGGCTGTACCTGCCCCAAAACCTGTTCTCTATCTTCTTTTTAAATAGGGAGCTAATTTGTTTTCAGCACTTACACTACATGGTCTTAAGTATGTGGACACTGTAGTGATGTTGTATTAGTTAATGTGACGACTTCTGCTCATCGAATGATTAACGGTTTATAATTGCGTGATTAAATGAATATAAACCTGGGGCACCATGGGAAAATTTGTTTTATTGAGTTTCTATTTCCCAAATTAACACAAAGAATATCAGAATATCGATTTTACAACAGTCGCTAATTAATCAATTTCCTCTACAGTCTCATTCTGAACGTCGCATAATCCGGGAATCTGTACAGACCCACCAATGAGTTCGTACCACACCAATTTTAGTTGATTATTTATTTACTAGAAAGCAAAATGATAATAAAAGATACACAAAAACACAGTCTAGACTATTGATTAGAACTTAGTATAACGGGCTAACACACTGTGACGTGTTACCCAAAATGGGGATTTCAAAAAGAGAGAAAAAGAGAAAGTACACGAGAGAAACATGCATTTGTCAGCTATGCTTATTTTAACCCTAACCTTGCCCCAAACTGCCGCTCTTATGGGTCAGAATATAATGATGTAATTACGTGTTGAAGGTCTCCGTGGATTCTCCGCGTGGCCCGTTTAGGCATCTCAATGACGCTCTTCTCTGGTGCAACTCTCTGGTTGTCCTCACAATGTCAGTGTCCTTTTGGCTTAGTGGCCTTATTCCTCACCCTTGTTCTGAAAGGGATCTTCGGAGGACAGCCAGCTCTGTAGCTCAGAGCTCACAGCGTAGGAATGGAAACAGCGTAGATACCACGATTCGATGGGGAGTGGAGCCCGGGTGGTCCGGCTTGAATTCACCCGCTTAGACACAGCTACTCATCCGTAGCTTGGGTAGAAAAATATTTCTTTGTCTTCAACCTTGTTTTGGGTTTGTTGAATTTTCAGACCTTAGCTGCAGCACGGGTCACTTAGTCTGATATGATCATTCTTAACTCACATGTCTTATACCCTCGGGTCAGAAGTTGGCGTAACCACCTTTAGGGCAATTCTCTGGGCGTACCAAGTTAAGAGGCAAGGTCTAGATTTAACTCCAATCCAATTATAGACAACTAACATCACATTTCATCTTTACCAAAACATTCTCTTTGATTTGGACATTTTCCACACAACGTACAATGTATAAACATCAAGCATATACTAGGAAAACTCTTAAAGTTATAATGTTTCCGTAATAACATCGTCCTTTAACCTTTAATAACCAGACAAAAATGACATTAATTTTCATATTCCATCTATCGTCATGACCACCATTGTGGCTGACTGAAACCATTGTTCCAAAGTCCCTTTATTGCATGTTTAATGTTCTGAGGCTGGTTCTCCATAGTGAGAGGACAAAGGAATTTTGTCTATTGCCTAAGATTTACCATGGGCGTGAGGGGTCATAAAACCCCCACATCTTCAGACCCCTAGATCTCTCCTCCTCTGTTGGGGGTGAGAGATAATCTGTAGGGTTGTGGTCTCCTGTAACCTGACCTGATCAGGACAGTCATGACAACACCTACCTGTCGAACATCTCATTCCAGAATTATGGTTAATAATATAGAGTTGCTCCCCCCTTTGCTGCTATAACAGCCTCCACTCTTCTGGGAAGGCTTTCCACTAAATGTTGGGACATTGCTGCGGGGACTTGCTTCCATTAAGCCACAAGAGTATTAGTGAGGTCGGGCACTGATGTTGGGTGATTAGGCCTGGCTCGCAGTTGGCATTCCAAGTCATCTCAAATGTGTTCGATGGGGTTGAGGTCAGGGCTCTGTGCAGGCCAATCAAGTTCTTCCACACCGATCTCGACAAACTATTTCTGTATGGACCTCGCTTTGTGCATGGGGGCATTGTCATGCTAAAACAGGAAAGGGCCTTCCCCAAACTGTTACCACAAAGTTGGAAGCACAGAATCGTCTATAATGTCATTGTATGCTCTAGCGTTAAGATTTCCCTTCACTGGAACTAAGGGGCCCGAACCTTGAAAAACAGCCCCAGACCATTATTCCTCCTCCATCAAACTTTACAGTTGGTACTATGCATTGGGGCAGGTAGCGTTCTCTTGGCATCCACCAAACCCAGATTCGTCAGTCGGACTGCCAGATGGTGAAGCGCGATTCATCACTCCAGAGAACACGTTTCCATTGCTCCAGAGTCCAATGGCATCGAGCTTTACACCACTCCAGCCAACGCTTGAACTTACCCATTTCATGAAGCTCCTGGTGAGCAGTTATTGTGTTGATGTTGCTTCCAGAGGCAGTTTGGAACTCGGTAGTGAGTGTTGCAACCCGAGGACATACAATGTTTACGCGCTTCAGCACTCGGCAGTCCCGTTCCGTGAACTTGTGTGGCCTACCACTTCGCGGCTGAGCTGTTGTTGCTCCGAGACGTTTCCACTTCACAATAACAGCACTTACATTTGACTGGGGTAGCTCTAGCAGGGCAGGAATTTTACAAACTGACTTGTTGGAAAGGTGGCATCCTATGACGGTGCCACGTTGAAAGTCACTGAACGCTTCAGTACAGGTCATTCTACTGCCAATGTTTGTCTATGGAGATTGCATGATTGTGCTCGATTTTTACACCTGTCAGCAACGGGTGTGACTGAAGTAGCCAAATCCACTAAGTTGAAGGGGTGTCCACATACTTTTAGCCATGTAGTATATTTCCCTTACTGATCAAAAGTCATTTTCTCATGGCTCTCTCTTGTCCCTCGGCAGCAGACATATGGTGAGCAAAATATATATTGAATCGCAATAAAATCACAGTATCGAATCGCAATACATATAGAATGACACTACATATCGCTTCAGCACTTAAGTATGGTGATAATATCGTGAGATCCCTGGCAATTCCCGGCCCTAGTATGTACCCCTGTGTGAAACACTGAACTGAGGGCATGTGATGTCTATGTGATGACAGTCCACCTGTGTGTGTGTGTGTCTCCTGCTGGCTCTCTGGTGTGTCTTCCAGTGACATGACCCTTGTCTATGCCGTCTCTCCCCAGGTGTGAATCACTCTGTGCTGAGGCAGGTAGGAGAGCAGTTTCTCAGTGTCCGCAGTGGGGCTGGAGTTGGTGGGGCCAAGGCTGTATACCGCGGAGGTAAGACCCATAGAGAGCCTTAGAAGCAATGCACGCCTAACTGCTGAGCTCTAGTCTGGGCCACTGATTCAGTCAACCCCAGTGTGTGAGCCAAGATGGGTTGTGTGTTCGTACCTTGATGGTGGTTAACTGTGTGTGACTGTGTGTCCCTGCAGGTGAGCTGCGGGTGCAGAACGGGGCCGGTCTGGTCCACTCGCTGATCGCCAGCGAGGGCGGTGTGACTGGATCAGCGGAGGCCAATGCCTTTAGTGTGCTGCAAAGGGTTCTGGGAGCCGGGCCACACGTAAAGAGAGGCTCCAACGTCACCAGCAAACTGAGCCAGGGCATCGCCAAGGCAACCACACAGCCCTTCGATGTGAGTAACTTCCCTGTTTGTTGCTACAGTTATTCCTGTGTTGTTGGTTGTGGTCACTACAATAGAAATCGATATTCTACATAGCTGAAATTCTACATAACTGGAGTCTTCATTGTATGATTGTCTAAATTACGCACAGAGAAAAATAAAAGGTGTGGAGGTTAGAAAGCACAATGATCTTGGACTATCTTGTGTACAGAAGTTCATCTAATGCTTATTTCTGTCTCCTATGCAGGCCACAGCGTTCAATGCCACATATGCTGACTCTGGACTCTTTGGAGTCTACTCCATCGCCCAAGCCGACTCCGCAGGAGAGGTGAGCACACTATAATGCAGTAGTAACATAAGAATATGATAGAATCTGATATATGTTGATAAGTGACTGTCCCTAACAGTGCCCGTCCCTCTCTGTACAGGTGATAAAAGCTGCCATCGCCCAGGTGACAGGGGTTGCGAAGGGAGGCGTGTCCGAGGATGATGTCGCCAGAGCAAGGTGAGTTCACTAAACAACATGGCTCATTAAGTGGACATGAAACTTGGCGCTGTCTCTCTGTGGTTTTATTTTTATTTCACCTTTAACCAAGCCAGACAGTTAATAACAAATTATTATTTACATTGATGGCCTATTATACCTTCTTGCCTTGATTTGACCTTTGACCCTGTCCCCCCTCTTACCTGGTAGGAAGCAGTTGAAAGCGGAGTACCTGATGTCCATGGAGAGTTCCGAGGGCCTGCTGGAGGAGATGGGGGCCCAGGCTCTGTCCAGCGGAGCCTACCACTCACCAGAGACAGTTGCCCAGAGCATCGACTCTGTCAGCCACGCAGACGTCGTCAACGTGAGTACACTTCAACGTTCACTACTGCTAGGGCAAGAAGGCATTATAGGCCACCAACGTAAATAATAATTTGTTATTAACTGACTGGCTTGGTTAACTTCTATGGGCTAGGTATCTGCGGGACACAGCCAGTGAAATATCAGGGCGGCAAATTCAAAAACAACAAAATGTCATAATTCAACTTTCTCAAACATACAACTATTTTACACCATTTTAAAGATACACTTCTCCTTGATGTAACCACATTGTCCGATTTCAAAAAGGCTTTACAGCGAAAGCAAAACATTAGATTATCTTAGGAGAGTACATAGACAAAAATAATCACACAGCCATTTTCCAAGCAAGAACATGTGTCAATAAAACACAGCTAAATGAAGCACTAACCTTTGACGATCTTCATCAGATGACACTCCTAGGACATTATGTTACACAATACATGTATGTTTTGTTCGATCCAAAAACAGCATTTTACATTGGCGCGTGATGTTCAGTATTCCCACCAAAACGTCCGGTGAATGTGCACATCAATTTACAAAAATACTCATCATAAACGTTGACAAACTATATAACAATTATTTAAAGAATTATAGATAGACTACCCCTGGATGCAACCGCTGTGTCAGATTTTAAAATAGCTTTACGGAGAAAGCACATTTTTCAATATTCTGAGTACATAGCTCAGCCATCACTCAGCCATCACGGTGAGCTATACAGACACCCGCCAAGTTCGGGGCAACCTAAACTCAGAATTAGTATCAGAAATATTCTCTTACCTTTGCTGATCTTCGTCAGAATTCACTCCCAGGACTGCTACTTCCACAAGAAATGTTGTTTTTGTTCCAAATAATCCATATTTATGTCCAAATACCTCTGTTTTGTTCGTACGTACAGATCACTTATCCAAAGGCATAATGCGCGAGCGCGGAACCAGAGACGAAAAGTCAAAATGTTCCATTACCTTACTTAGAAGCATGTCAAACGCTGTTTAAAATCAATCTTTATGGTATTTTTAACGTAAAATTGCGATAATATTCCAACCGGACAATAGCATATTCATTCAAGAAGAAAAAGAAGGAATGGCGCGCTCGCGTGACTGCGCATATCCAATCCCTTTGTTGCCAGGCAGACCACTCAGTAACTGAGCTCCTATTATCTGCCCAGTCACAGGAAAATACTCAAACCACTTTCTGAAGGCTGTTGACAGCCAATGGAAGCCTTAGGAAGTGCAACGTCCCCCACAGACACTGTAGTTTAGATAGAGAATCAAAAGAAGAACTACAATTCTCAGACTTTCCACTTCCTGCTTGGTTTAAATCGGGTACCTTTTTTATCCGGCCGTGCAAATACTGCCCCCTAGCCCCAACAGGTTAAAGGTTAAATAAAAATAAAACCACAGAGAGACAGCGCCAAGTTTCATGTCCACTTAATGAGCCATGTTGTTTAGTGAACTCACCTTGCTCTGGTGACATCATCCTCGGACACGCCTCCCTTCGCAACCCCTGTCAGCTGGATGATGGCAGCTTTGATCACCTGTACAGAGAGGGACAGGCACTGTTAGGGACAGTCACTTATCAACATATATCAGATTCTAACACCTTACGTTACTACTGCATTATTGACCTTCATTGCTAAGACATAACAAATAAAAAAAAAATAACAAAAAAAAAATATATATATATATATATATCAGTTGAAGTCGGAAGTTTACATACACTTAAGTCGGAGTCATTAAAACTCATTTTTCAACCACTCCACAAATTTCTTGTTAACAAGCTATAGTTTTGGCAAGTCGGTTTGGACATTACTTTGTGCATGACAAAGTCATGGCATGGCTTTAGAAGCTTCTGGTAGGCGAATTGACATAATTTGAGTCAATTGGAGGTGTACCTGTGGATGTACACTGCTCAAAAAAATAAAGGGAACACTAAAATAACACATCCTAGATCTGAATGAATGAAATAATCTTATTAAATACTTTTTTCTTTACATAGTTGAATGTGCTGACAACAAAATCAAACGAAAATAATCAATGGAAATCCAATTTATCAACCCATGGAGGTCTGGATTTGGAGTCACACTCAAAATTAAAGTGGAAAACCACACTACAGGCTGATCCAACTTTGATGTAATGTCCTTAAAACAATTCAAAATAAGGCTCAGTAGTGTGTGTGGCCTCCACGTGCCTGTATGACCTCCCTACAACGCCTGGGCATGCTCCTGATGAGGTGGCGGATGGTCTCCTGAGGGATCTCCTCCCAGACCTGGACTAAAGTATCCGCCAACTCCTGGACAGTCTGTGGTGCAACGTGGCGTTGGTGGATGGAGCGAGACATGATGTCCCAGATGTGCTCAATTGGATTCAGGTCTGGGGAATGGGCGGGCCAGTCCATAGCATCAATGCCTTCCTCTTGCAGGAACTGCTGACACACTCCAGCCACATGAGGTCTAGCATTGTCTTGCATTAGGAGGAACCCAGGGCAAACCGCACCAGCATATGGTCTCACAAGGGGTCTGAGGATCTCATCTCGGTACCTAATGGCAGTCAGGCTACCTCTGGCGAGCACATGGAGGGCTGTGCGGCCCCCCAAAGAAATGCCACCCCACACCATGACTGACCCACCGCCAAACCGGTCATGCTGGAGGATGTTGCAGGCAGCAGAACGTTCTCCACGGCATCTCCAGACTCTGTCACGTCTGTCACATGTGCTCAGTGTGAACCTGCTTTCATCTGTGAAGAGCACAGGGCGCCAGTGGCGAATTTGCCAATCTTGGTGTTCTCTGGCAAATGCCAAATGTCCTGCACGGTGTTGGGCTGTAAGCACCACCGCCACCGTTTGAGCAGACACATGCACATTTGTGGCCTGCTGGAGGTCATTTTGCAGGGCTCTGGCAGTGCTCCTCCTGCTCCTCCTTGCACAAAGGCGGAGGTAGCGGTCCTGCTGCTGGGTTGTTGCCCTCCTACGGCCTCCTCCACATCTCCTGATGTACTGGCCTGTCTCCTGGTAGAGCCTCCATGCTCTGGACACTACGCTGACAGACACAGTAAACCTTCTTGCCACAGCTCGCATTGATGTGCCATCCTGGATGAGCTGCACTACCTGAGCCACTTGTGTGGGTTGTAGACTCCGTCTCATGCTACCACTAGAGTGAAAGCACCGCCAGCATTCAAAAGTGACCAAAACATCAGCCAGGAAGCATAGGAACTGAGAAGTGGTCTGTGGTCACCACCTGCAGAAGCACTCCTTTTCTGTCTTGCTAATTGCCTATAATTTCCACCTGTTGTCTATTCCATTTGCACAACAGCATGTGAAATTTATTGTCAATCAGTGTTGCTTCCTAAGTGGACAGTTTGATTTCACAGAAGTGTGATTGACTTGGAGTTACATTGTGTTGTTTAAGTGTTCCCTTTATTTTTTTGAGCAGTATATTTCAAGGCCTACCTTCAAACTCAGTGCCTCTTTGCTTGACATCATGGGAAAATCAAGACATCAGCCAAGACCTCAAAAATAAATTGTAGACCTCCACAAGTCTGGTTCATCCTTGGGAGCAATTTCCAAACACCTGAAGGTACCACGTTCATCTGTACAAACAATAGTATGCAAGTATAAACACCATGGGACCACGCAGCCGTCATACAGCTCAGGAAGGAGACGCGTTCTGTCTCCTAGAGATGAACATACTTTGGTGCAAAAAGTGCAAATTAATCCCAGAGCAGCAGCAAAGGACCTTGTGAAGATGCTGGAGGAAACAGATACAAAAATATCTATATCCACAGTAAAACAAGTCCTATATTGACACTGCTCCAAAACCGCCATAAAAAAGCCAGACTACGGTTTGCATCTGCACATGGGGACAAAGATGATACTTTTTGGAGAAATGTCATCTGGTCTGATAAAACAAAAATAGAACTGTTTGGCCATAATGACCATCGTTATGTTTGGAGGAAAAAGGGGGAGGCTTGCAAGCCGAAGAACACAATCCCAACCGTGAAGCACGGGGGTGGCAGCATCATGTTGTGGGGGTGCTTTGCTGCAGGAGGGACTGGTGCACTTCGCAAAATAGATGGCATCATGAGGAATGAAAATGATGTGGATACATTGAAGCAACATCTCAAGACATCAGTCAGGAAGTTAAAGCTTGTTTGCAAATTCGTCTTCCGAATGGACAATGACCCCAAGCATACTTCCAAAGTTGTGGCAAAATGGCTTAAGGACAACAAAGTCAAGGTATTGGAGTGGCCATCACAAAGCCCTGAATTCAATCCTATAGAACTGAAAAAGCGTGTGCGAGCGAGCCGGCCTACCAACCTGACTCAGTTACACCAGCTCTGTCAGGAGGAATGGGCCAAAATTCACCCAACTTATTGCAGGAAGCTTGTGGAAGGCTACCCGAAATGTTTGACTCAAGCCCGAAATGTTTGACTCAAGTTAAACAATTTAAAGGCAATACTACCAAATACTAATTGAGTGTATGTAAACTTCTGACCCACTGGGTATGTGTTGAAAGCAATAAAAGCTGAAATAAATCATTCTCTCTACTATTATTTTGACATTTCACATTCTTAAAATAAAGTGGTGATCCTAACTGACCTAAGACAGGGAATTTTTACTTGGATTAAATGTCAGGAATTGTGAAAAACGGAGTTTAAATGTATTTTGCTAAGGTGTATGTAAACTTCCGACTTCAACTGTATCTATTCACATTCGATATACACTAAGTGTATAAAACATTAGGAACACCTTGCTAATATTGAGTTGCACCCCCCTTTGCCCTCAGAACAGCTTCAATTCAGGTTCCCTGTGGCTCAGTTGGTAGAGCATGGTGTTTGCAACGCCAGGGTTGTGGGTTTGATTCCCATGGGGGGCCAGTACAAAAAAAAAGAAAATGCATGAAATGTATGCATTCACAACTGTACGTCGCTCTGGATAAGAGCGTCTGCTAAATGACTAAAATGTAAATGTAATTCATCGGGCATGGACTCCACTAGATGTCGAAAGCATTCCACAGGGATGCTGGCCCATGTTGACTCCAATGCTTCCCAGAGTTGTGTCAGTTGGCTGGATGTCCTTTGGGTGGTGGACCATTCTTGATACACACGGGAAACTGTTGAGTGTGAAAAACACAGCAGCGTTTCAGTTCTTGACACTTAAATTGGTGTGCCTGGCACCTACTACCATATCCTGCTCAAAGGCACTTAAATATTTTGTCTTGCCAATTCACCGTCTGAATGGCACACATACACAATCCATGTCTCAAGGCTTAAAAATCCTTCTGTTTCCTTTCCTTCATATACACTGATTGAAGTGGATTTAACAGGTGACATAAATAAGGGATCATTGCTTTCACCTGGTCAGTCTATCATGGAAAGAACAGGGGTTCCTAATGTTTTGTACACTCAGTGTATGCCTGTGAATATTTATGGTGAATATATTGCCCCCTTGGCTATGGGGGTTGCTGTCTGTATGTTCCCCTAAATCCTTTCTTTCCCTCTTTATGTCTATCTTCCAAACTATACCTCCATCTGTCTTGTAAAATAATAATGTTTGGGTAAGGTGATCGGAACGCCATTCTCCAAGTAAAAAAGAAAGGGAAAAAAAAGATCTATGAATAACATTTTTGAAGACTGATTTCTGTGTGCCTCCTACATTTACATTTATTTATAGCAGGTCAGCTGGGGACACATTGAAGGGGAATAAAGGACAATGTGATAAGTGTATTATTTTGTTTTTTCAGGCTGCGAGAAAGTTTGTGGACGGCAAGAAATCGATGGCAGCTATCGGACACCTCGCCAACACACCCTTCGTGGATGAATTGTGAAAAGAAACAAACCATAAACAATGAAACAGTTATTTAACATTTTAACCTGGGCAGGTTGTGCCTGGCTGCTTACTCCGGAAAAAGGAACCTGGTTCTGATATGAAGCCCATGACTTCATCTCACAGCAAACGATAATTCTTTGTTAACAAATCATGTTAAAGTTTGTTCTGCAATAATTGTACACAGGTATCAGGAATAATTATGATTTTTGTTGTCAATTTCTCTGTATATTTGATGTAAATTCATTAAATGGTCTATCTACAGTAATGGCAGTCTGATTTGATCACCAAGGTGAATGAGTAATGATATATCTTTGATGTTATTCCGCCCAGCTGCTGCAGGGGGAGACGAAGAGCCTTGAAAATCTGTTGGAGCTGCCATATCGGCAAAAATGTTGCATCTAGTGTAGCAGCCACGTATGTTAGAATGATGGAAAATTGTGGGGGTATTGTTTATATACTGAACAAAAATATAAACGCAACATGTTTCATGAGCTGAAATAAAAGATCCCAGAAATGTTCCATACGCACAAAAAGCTTATTTCTCTCAAATTGTGTGCACAATTTTGTTTACATCTCTGGTAGTGAGCTTTTCTCATTTGCTAAGATAATTCATCCAGCTGACAGGTGTAGCATATCAAGAAGCATGATCATTATACAGGTGCACCTTGTGCTGGGGACAATAAAAGTCCACACTAAAATGTGCAGTTTTGTCACACACCACAATGCCATAGATGTCTCAAGTTTTGAGGGAGCGTGCAATTGGCATGCTGACTGCAGGAATGTCCAACAGAGCTGTTGCTAGAGAATTTAATGTTAATTTACGTCCAACCAGCCTTTAAACCACAGACCATGTGTAACCACGTCAGCCCAGGACCTCCACATCCGGCGTCTTCACCTGTAGGATCGTTTGGGGGGGTCAATTTATTTCAATTGACTGATTTCCTTCTATGAACTGTAACTAAGTAAACATTTTGAAATTGTTGCATGTTAAGTTAAAATTTGTGTTAAGTATATTGATCAATCTGGAGTTTGGTCAAACACGTTATCAAAAATATGGCACAGCAAAAGCAGCCTTTAAGAATAACAGCTATGGCTAGAGAGAGGAGCAAAAAAGGCCTTGATGACTAAACATGACAAATCATCACGGATAACGACTGGATGTCAGTGACTCATGTATTCAAGGAACATAGTAAATAATAAAGCTAGATATCCATGTGGTTCTATTTAGGTTCAACATCCCATTGGAGGTGGTGAAGTGGTGCTTGAATCAGTGATTGACTGACTGTGTGGTAACAGGGAAATGCACTAATATACCTCCTGTGCCATAAATGCCATGAAGGCTATAGTGTGGGGTCCTCTGAGAAAATCTAATCTTATTAAACAAATTAAGAACTTTTTTTCTCTTCAAATGGGTATAGATTTTATTTTATTAGGATCTCTTTTAGTCCTCATTTGGACTAACCTTCCAAGAGTCCTTAAACATTAATACAATTCATAATACAAACACATTTTAACATATAACACAGTCAACTAAGGACTAAGGACCTCTTCCACTATTAGAATGTGTGTTTATGTCATTCTGCCTGGTCAGCCAATGGGACCTACAATTGAGTGAATATGAACACACAGGATACAATTTTTCCAAGTTGGGTCGCCTGCATATTCTAGTGTCAATTTAGGGTTGTGTTCTGTAAAAGCTTAGATCATACAGGCAAGCAATATAAACTCAGGGGAAACGTCCCTTTTTCAGGACCCTGTCTTTCAAAGATAATTCATAAAAATCAAAATAACTTCACAGGTCTTCATTGTAAAGGGTTTAAACACTGTTTCCCATGCTTGTTCAATGAACCATAAACAATTAATGACCATGCACCTGCGGAACGGTCGTTAAGACACTAACAGCTTACAAACGGTAGGCAATTAAGGTCACAGTTAAGAAAACTTATGACACTAAAGAGACCTTTTTACTGACTCTGAAAAACACCAAAAGAAAGATGCCCAGGGTCCCTGCTCATCTGCGTGAACGTGGCTTAGGCATGCTACAAGGAGGCATGAGGACTGCAGATGTGGCCAGAGCAATAAATTGCAATGTCTGTACTGTGAGACGCCTAAGACAGTGCTACAGGGAGACAGGACGGACAGCTAATCGTCCTCGCAGTGGCAGACCACGTGTAACAACACCTGCACAGGATCGGTACATCCAAACATCACACCTGCGGGACAGGTACAGGATGGCAACAACAACTGCCCGAGTTACACCAGGAACGCACAATCCCTCCATCAGTGCTCAGACTGTCCGCAATAGGCTGAGAGAGGCTGGACTGGTGGCTTGTAGGCCTGTTGTAAGGCAGGTCCTCACCTATGGGCACAAACCCACTGTCGCTGGACCAGACAGGACTGGCAAAAAGTGCTCTTCACTGACGAGTCACGGTTTTGTCTCACCAGGGGTGATGGTCGGATTCGCGTTTATCGTCAAAGGAATGAGCATTACACTGAGGCCTGTACTCTGGAGCGGGATCGATTTGGAGGTGGAGGGTCCGTCATGGTCTGGGGCAGTGTGTCACAGCATCATCGGACTGAGCTTGTTGTCATTGCAGGCAATCTCAACGCTGTGCGTTACAGGGAAGACATCCTCCTCCCTCATGTGGTACCCTTCCTGCAGGCTCATCTTGACATGACCCTCCAGCATGACAATGCCACCAGCCATACTGCTCTTTCTGTGCGTGATTTCCTGCAAGACAGGAATGTCAGTGTTTTGCCATGGCCAGTGAAGAACCCGGATCTCAATCCCATTTAGCACATCTGGGACCTGTTGGATCGGAGGGTGAGGGCTAGGGCCATTCCCCCCAGAAATGTCCGGGAACTTGCAGGTGCCTTGGTGGAAGATTGGGGAAACATCTCACAGCAAGAACTGGCAAATCTGGTGCAGTCCATGAGGAGGAGATGCACTGCAGTACTTAATGCAGCTAGTGGCCACACCAGATACTGACTGTTACTTTTGATTTTGACCCCCCCTTTGTTCAGGGACACATTATTCCAGTTCTGTTACATGTCTGTGGAACTTGTTCAGTTTGTCTCAGTTGTTGAATCTTATGTTCATACAAATATTTACACATGTTAAGTTTGCTGAAAATAAACGCAGTTGACAGTGAGAGGACGTTTCTTTTTTTGCTGAGTTTATGAGAACTGGGTGATCTATATATTCTCTCCAAAGCAGAAACACATTGGGTAAAAACTGGTTAAATCAAAGTTGTTTCCATGTTATTTTAACCAAAAAATGTAATGATGTTGTGGAAAACTGATTGGATTTGCAAAAAGTCATCAACTTAAAGGTATTGTTCACCCTACTTTTAACCTAAATTCAATGACAGGGTGACATTTTTGGTTGATTTCACATTGAATTCACTGTTAGTTAACAACTCAACCTAACGTGCATCAAAACTAGACGTTAAACTGACTGTGCCCAGTGTGAAGACTCACATTGCTGAGACTGCTGTGTTGAGTGGGTGGGTGGTTACGTTCTGCTGATTGCTTTGCTGCTCTAATGGAAATAGTGGAAAGCGCTGACCAGCAAAGTACTGCTATCTGGCACACTCACTTAATAGATCAGCTTTGACCTTAACTACAGCATGTGTCAGTGAGAATAAACTAAGGCATCTACAAATGCTTTTGTTGGCAAAAATGTGTCATAAAAAGGTAATCATACAAACATTTCAGATTGTAGTTGTTCCCCCTCATCACTCCTATATTGGGGACCACTTTTATCTGGTAGAATGGACACTTACTCAAACATGGGATAAGGAGCCTTTGGGTGTTAAAAGAAAATGCGTTACTTCTTCCTCTGATGAGAATAATAAACGATTTGATGAATGTCATGTCCTTCTAAATCAGTGGTCTCATCTACCCCCTCTGCATGGTCCCATCTGTCTGAAACGTCTCTCACGCAGCGATCTCGCGAGACGATAGCGAATGCCCCCTGTGTGTGTGTGTGTGTGTGTGTGTGTGTGTGTGAGTGAGTGAGTGGGCTGTTGTGTCTGTGGAACGCACTGCGTGAGGGACGGTGTTCGGTTGATATGGGGCCAAGCTAGTGGGCTAATCAGGGAAAGCATAATCACAACCTTTCCTAGCGGCTTTAATAATATCGTATTTCCATATAAAGATTATGCGAAAGCCGCCGACCCTGCTTGAGCTGCCTTGGTTCCTACTTCGCTATGTCGGCACCAGAGCTTGCTAGCTAGCGGACTATTTACACTACGGATGCTATTCCAGCAGCGGAGAAGAAGGGGGC
Source organism: Salmo salar (assembly GCF_965601325.2). Classification (NCBI taxonomy): domain Eukaryota; kingdom Metazoa; phylum Chordata; class Actinopteri; order Salmoniformes; family Salmonidae; genus Salmo; species Salmo salar. Next base: position 79,686,672 of record NC_138293.1, on the reverse strand, counting down.
ATGAATAAGCAAGAGGGAGGATGGGTTCTCGTTTTCCTGAAGGGCTAGCTAGCCTTAGAGCTTCGCTGAAAACAAGGACATACTGAAGGCACAGCATTATTAGATTATTTAGTACCTCTGTCTGACGGAGTTTTGTTCGTAAAATGGTTTAAAGTACTTCTTCAAATGGGGGTTCGGCCGTCAAGCACCCTCTCTGGGTTGTTGTTCGGCACACGGAGTTCGAATGTGGGAAATAGCTAGCTATCATGCTAGTCTCAATAACCAAATGCTGCTGCTGCTACCGTGCAGATCCGAGCGAGAACACCAGCGACTGGAGACCTGGGCCCTGACGCTGCGCGACCTCCTTTTGCTTTATCGGAGGAAGATTCGGGGCGAAAAGATGGTCGTTTGAGATGTGATTTTTTTTTTCTTCCGTTTTTAGCCATATGTAAGCTGAATGAAGGTTTGTTGATTTGCTGTTGCTGCCATGTCCAAAGGAATAATGACAGGCTGAACCTCCAAACCAGTTGAATCTCATTTGAAGGGGGTGAGGTGGACTGATAACTATCTAACGTAAACATATATCTAAAAACGGTATCTCTGAGGTTTAAACTCCTTGGTCTTACCTGGAACTCTAAGCCACGTCTTTCATATCTGCTAATTTAAAGCGCACAGACTTGACTGCAAATATGGATAAATTAACAATTATATCAGGATGTTTGTTTCTGGCAGCGGATATCTTTGCAATCGCAAGCATTGCAAACCCCGACTGGATCAACACAGGCGAATCTGCAGGTAATTGGTGAATTATTTAACTCTTATCTTTGACATTGACCACTGTATTTTCCTTTTAATGTTACAGCATCACTGATAGAATGATTCCCCTTTGCAGATTGTAGGGCTATACGTTATGCATTCATTGAAGCTTTTCCCAAATGAGGTAAGCTAAGGCAATAAATAGGCCATGGTGGCGAAGTAATTACAATATAGCAATTTAACACAGGAATGGTAGATGTGCAGAAGATGAATGTGCAAGTAGAGATACTGGGGTGCAAAGGAGCAAGATAAATAAATACAGTATGGGGATGAGGTAGATAGATGGGCTGTTTACAGATGGACTATGTACAGCTGCAGTGATCTGTGAGCTGCTCTGATAGCTGGTGCTTAAAGCTGGTGAGGGAGATATGAGTCTCCAGCTTCAGTGATTTTTGCAGTTCGTTCCAGTCATTGGCAGCAGAGAACTGGAAGGAAAGGCGACCAAAGGAGGAATTGGCTTTGGGGGTGACCAGTGAGATATACCTGCTGGAGCGCGTGCTACGAGTGGGTGCTGCTATGGTGACCAGTGAGCTGAGATAAGGTGGGACTTTACCTAGCAGAGACTTGTACATAACCTGTAGCCAGTGGGTTTGGCGACGAGTATGAAGCGAGGGCCAACCAACGAGAGCATACAGGTCGCAGTGGTGGGTAGTGTATGGGGCTTTGGTGACAAAACGGATGGCACTGTGATAGACTGCATACAATTTGTTGAGTTGCGTGTTGGAGTCTATGTTATAGATGACATCGCTAAAGTCGATGTTCGGTAGGATGGTCAGTTTTACGAGGGTATGTTTGGCAGCATGAGTGAAGGATGCTTTGTTGCGATATAGGGAGCCGATTCTAGATTTAATTTTGGATTGGAGATGCTTAATGTGAGTCTGGAAGGAGAGTTTACAGTCTAACCAGACACCCAGGTATTTGTAGTTGTCCACGTATTCTAAGTCAGAGCTGTCCAGAGTAGTGATGCTGGACGGGCGGGCAGGTGCGGGCAGTGATCGATTGAATAGCATGCATTTAGTTTTACTTGCATTTAACAGCAGTTGGAGGCCACGGAAGGAGAGTTGTATGGCATTGAAGCTCGTCTGGAGGTTAGTTAAAACCTCTTACATCCAGATGTTCCGCTCACGGAACACCGCTCCAATATCCAATGATAGGGCGTGGCGCGAATTACAAACTCCTCAAAAATCCCAAAACTTCAATTTTTCAAACATATGACTATTTTACACCATTTTAAAGACAAGACTCTCCTTTATCTAACCACAATGTCCGATTTCAAAAAGGCTTTACAACGAAAGCAAAACATTAGATTATGTCAGGAGAGTACCCAGCCAGAAATAATCACACACCCATTTTTCAAACTAGCATATAATGTCACAAAAACCAAAACCACAGCTAAATGCAGCACTAACCTTTGATGATCTTCATCAGATGACACTCCTAGGACATTATGTTATACAATACATGCATGTTTTGTTCAATCACGTTCATATTTATATCAAAAACCAGCTTTTTACATTAGCATGTGACGTTCAGAACTAGCATTCCCACCGAACACTTCCGGTGAATTTACTAAATTACTCACGATAAACGTTCACAAAAAACATAACAATTATTTTAAGAATGATAGATACAGAACTCCTTTATGCAATCGCTATGTCAGCTTTTAAAATAGCTTTTCGGTTAACCTGTTATGGCTAGGGGGCAGTATTTTCACGGACGGATAAAAAACGTACCCGATTTAATCTGATTAGTACTCCTGCCCAGAAACTAGAATATGCATATAATTATTAGCTTTGGATAGAAAACACTCCAAAGTTTCTAAAACTGTTTGAATGGTGTCTGAGTATAACAGAACTCATTTGGCAGGCCAAAACCTGAGAAGATTCTGTACAGGAAGTACCCTGTCTGACCATTTCTTGGCCTTGTTGATTATCTCTATCTATTACAGGGGATCTCTGCTCTTACGTGACACTTTCTACGGCTCTCAGAAGGCGGCAAAATGCTGAATCGTGGCTTTGCAGGCTCTGGCTGAAACAAAGTAGCGCGTTTGGATAGTGGCTGGTTACAGTACTGTGAGACTCAGGCTCGTGCCCACGTCGACCGAAAGCTTTGTTTTCTTTCCTCTGTTTAGCTAAACGGAGATTCCCGGTCTGAATATTATCGCTTTTCTACGAGAAAAATGGCATAAAAATGGATTTTAAACAGCGGTTGACATGCTTCGAAGTACGGTAATGGAATATTTAGAAATCTTTTGTCACGAATTGCGCCATGCTCGCGACCCTGATTTACCATTTCGGATAGTGTCTTGGAACGCACGAACAAAACGCCGCAATTTGGATATAACGATGGATTATTTTGAACCAAACCAACATTTGTTATTGAAGTAGCAGTCCTGGGAGTGCATTCTGACGAAGACAACAAAGGTAATGAAACTTTTGTAATAGTAAATCGGAGTTTGATCAGGGCTAAACTTGGTCGGTGTCTAAATGGCTAGCCGTGATGGCTGGGCTATCTACTGAGAATATTGCAAAATGTGCTTTCACCGAAAGCTATTTTAAAATTGGACATATCGAGTGCATAGAGGAGTTCTGTATCTATAATTCTTAAAATAATTGTTATGTTTTTGGTGAACGTTTATCGTGAGTAATTTAGTAAATTCACCGGATGTTTGCGGGGGGTATGCTAGTTCTGAACGTCACATGCTAATGTAAAAAAGCTGGTTTTTGATATAAATATGAACTTGATTGAAAAAAACATGCATGCATTGTATAACATAATGTCCTAGGGTTGTCATCTGATGAAGATCATCAAAGGTTAGTGCTGCATTTAGCTGTCTTCTGGGTTTTTGTGACATTATATGCTAGCTTGAAAAATGGGTGTCTGATTATTTCTGGCTGGGTACTCTGCTGACATAATCTACTGTTTTGCTTTCGTTGTAAAGCCTTTTTGAAATCGGACAGTGTGGTTAGATTAACGAGAGTCTTGTCTTTAAAATGCTGTAAAATAGTCATATGTTTGAAAAATGGAAGTTTTCGGATTTTAGAGGAATTTGTATTTCGCGCCACGCCCATCATTGGATATTGGAGCAGGTGTTCCGCTAGCGGAACGTCTAGATGTAAGAGGTTAACACAGTGTCCAAAAAGGGGCCAGAAGTATACAGAATGGTGTCATCTGCGTAGAGGTGGATCAAAGAATCACCAGCAGCAAAGCGACATCATTGATGTATATAGAGAAGAGAGTCGGCCCGAGAATTTAACCCTGTGGCACCCCTATAGAGACTGCCAGAGGTCCGGACAACAGGCCCTCCGATTTGACACACTGAACTCTATCAGAGAGGTAGTTGGTAAACCAGGCGAGGCAATCATTTGAGAAACCAAGGCTGTTGAGTCTGCCAATAAGAATGTGGTGATTGACAGAGTCGAAAGCCTTGGCCAGTCGATGAATAGGGCTGCACAGTAATGTCTCTTATCGATGGTGGTTATGATGTCGTTTAGGACCTTGAGCATGGCTGAGGTGCACCCATGACCAGTTCTGAAACCAGATTGCATAGCGGAGAATGTACGGTGGGATTCGAAATGGTCGGTAATCTGTTTGTTAACTTGGCTATCGAAGACCTTAGAAAGACAGGGTACGATAGATATAGGTCTGTAGCAGTTTGGGTCTAGTGTCACCCCCTTTGAAGAGAGGGATGACCGCGGCAGTTTTACAATCTTTGGGAATCTCAGACGATACGAAAGAGAGGTTAAACAGTCTAGTAATAGGGGTTGCAACAATTTCGGCAGATCATTTTAGAAAGAGAGGGTCCAGATTGTCTAGCCCGGCTGATTTGTAGGGGTCCAGATTTTGCAGCTCTTTCAGAACATCAGCTATCTGGATTTGGGTGAAGGAGAAATGGTGGGGGCTTTGGCGGGTTGCTGTGGAGGGTGCCGGGCAGTTGACCGGGGTAGGGGTAGCCAGGTGGAAAGCATGGCCAGCCGTAGAGAAATGCTTATTGAAGTGTTTTAGGGAGCGTTTGACAGTGATGAGGGGTGGTCGTTTTGGTTGCAGACCGATTACGGATGCAGGCAATGAGGCAGTGATCGCTGAGATCTTGATTGAAAACAGCAGAGGTGTATTTGGAGGCGAGTTAGTTAGGATGATATCTATGAGGGTGCCCGTGTATACAGATTTGGGGTTGTACCTGGTAGGTTCATTGATAATTTGTGTGAGATTGAGGGCATCAAGCTTAGATTGTAGAATGGTCAGGGTGTTAAGCATGTCCCAGTTTAGGTCACCTAGTAGCACGAGCTCAGATGATAGATGGGGGGGCAATCAATTCACATATGGTGTCGAGGGCACAGCTGGGGGCAGAGGGTGGTCTATAGCAAGCGGCAACAGTGAGAGACTTGTTTCTGGAAAGGTGAATTTTTAGAAGTAGAAGCTTGAATTGTTTGGGTACAGACTTGGATAGCCTGCAGAGTTCTGTATTACTATCTTTGCAGTAGATTGCAACACCGCCCCCTTTGGAAGTTCTATCTTGGCGGAAAATGTTATAGTTAGAGATGGAGATTTCAGGGTTTTTGGTGGTTTTCTTGAGCCAGGATTCAGACACGACTAAGACATCCGGGTTGGCAGAGTTTGCTAAAGCAGTGAGTAAAACAAACTTGGGGAGTAGGCTTCTAATGTTAACATGCATGAAACCAAGGCTTTTTCGATTACAAAAGTCAACAAATGAGAGCACCTGGGGAGTGGGAGTGGAGCTAGGCACTGCAGGACCTGGATTAACCTCTACATCACCAGAGGAGAAGTAGGATAAGGGTACGGCTAAAGGCTATACGTACTGGCCGTCTAGCACGTTCGGAACAGAGAGTAAAAGGTGCAGGTTTCTGGGCACGATAGCATAGATTCAAGGCATAGTGTACAGACAAAGGTAAGGTAGGTTGTGAGTACATTGGAGGTAAACCTAGGCATTGAGTAATGATGAGAGAGATATAGTCTCTAGAGACGTTTAAACCAGGTGATGTCATCACATATGTAGGAGGTGGAACAAAATGGTTGGTTAAGGCATATTGAGCAGGGCTAGAGGCTCTACAGTGAAATAAGACAGTAATCACTAACCAGGACAGTAATGGATGAGGCATATTGATATTAGAGAGAGGCATGCGTAGCCAAGTGAACATATGTTCCTCTGTGATTTGAAACACTGGGCTACTAATCCAAAATAGTGATGCATAATAAACATATCATTTATATATCACATGTAGATATTATTTTAGGCCTATATAATGTTTTTGCTGATATATTGGGGACACAGAGAAATGATTTGATATGTTATATTCTCTACTACACTTGTTCCCATGTATTACGTAAGGTTAGTGTTGTAATGATTTCATATTTGCAAGACCAAGAAGCACTAACCAGTAATTTCTTAGCAGCGGTTGTTTATTTAGTAGATAGATCTGTCATCAGAGCAATTGGCCACGTCAATGACCACTTCAAGATCAATCCTGTAGGTCAATCGACAGACTTGATCAACTGTTACAAGTCTTGAATACAGGCTTCCTGCTGGCCTCCCGAATGCCAGTTGGTCTTTTTCTGTTGACAAGCCTCAAAACATATCCACATGCCATTAATAGGCTGATGTTCTTCTTTGTCTCCACCCACGATGATGACGGCTTATAGTAGGAACTGGGTCAGGAAGGGTTCATGCACCAATGTGAAACCAATGTAACCTTTCAGCTGCTGCAGCAGAAGCTATTTGTTTTCATTGCCCTATTTTCTAAGAAGAAAAGGGATGGATGTTTTCAAAACACTGATTTTGATGTGTGTTCACTGTCTTTATCTTTCAATTAGACAGTGTCCACACACACTCTCACACATCAACTCATATAAGCCTTCTATGACAATAACATTCATGTTTTGTCTTCAAAAACGACTTGACGATATTGACACCCTTACTGGAAATGAAGAGTAGCTAACTCATGTTCGACAGTAAATAACATTGTAATTACATGTAATTAGAAAGCATGCTGAGTTGCTTCAGTATGCCTACTCAGCAATGGCCTCAGTAACCTATTCCTGGTAGACTGTGCCATCTGCCTCACTCCTGCTTTGTTGATAACGGTCACACCTGCAATTAGCCTACCACAGCAAAGTGCTGGTGAGTGTAGGGTTGCATGCATTGCAAACCACACATCTTAGTGTTTCCCCTTGGATTTCTGTTCAGCAGTGGTGGCAAGGGTAGCGTTAGGGCAATGACATGCAAGCTGTTCCCATAGACTTTCAGTCATTGAGCCAACGACTATCCATTTAAAAGCGAGTCTCAGCCGATATTGATTATAAACAACAACATTTTTTGCAGTGGTGGCAATAATTAACAGTGGTGGGCCACCACTGCTAAATGAATATAGGGAAAACAATGTCATAACCGATTCCAATTATATAATGTTTTAATTCTGGACAATTTATTAGACTTTCCAAGGTGCAACTCAGGCTGCAATTGGCCAAAAGGGCTTGTTTTGGTTTGGCTGCTGGTTTTAGTAGAGCGGTGCAAACGACCATCCTCTCATGTCTCCCCCTGTTCTCACTTCCTCTCCCCAGTTTCCCCTGTTGCTTCTTTGATGATGATGGTGGGTCTTTTGTTGGGCTCTGTTTATGAGATGGAAAGACCGTTCTTAACATCCCGTCTCTGAAGGCTAGCACCAGGCTTAGCTTTTCTCACCCAGGGATTTACAGTCACAAAGCCTGTGTTTGGTGTCCTGTGCTTCTCATCATACCCTCCTGGTTTTGTGACAGGCTGCGGGTGTTAGGTGTTATCAGTCCAATTCATTATAGAAGTAACTCAATATAGAGAAGAAAATTGCCAGCACATTGGCAGCCTTTTAATGGATCGCAGAACAAGTATTTTTGTCAGGGTTGGCCTTTGTGACGCATCACAAAAATTTCCCTCTGTCATCATGGTTTGATTGTGATGTGTTTGTATACATAGTGGTTAGCCTAATTGCTCACCACAATTTGGGAGGTAATTGTAGATCTTACACTCCCAGCAAGCACATTAATGGAAGTGATAATGTTATTTGTTGGGCTGATTTATTTTGGGATGAAGGGAAAGCAAACATACAAATGCAGTTTGTTTTGTAATTTTTCTTCTTCTGTTCTCAATTTATACTGGCATAATTGGCCTAACACAGCCTCACTTCTGTAATGCCTGTACAGGTAACTAATAGGCTATGCGCTATTTGCCCCCAAACAACATTGCTATAGTAGAAAGATTTGAACATAAAAAACAGAAACAAGCAAAGAGCTCTATCATCAGTCTTCAGCCTCTGCTTTTGATTAAGTCATCTGAAAGTAATTTATGAGACTGAATGTATTATTGGTTGTAAGACATTGTGTGACCAATGTGAATATTGCTTCAGTTTGTTTCTCTTAGCGTAGCACAAAGATGCAGACATGGAATTTAGCAAAGCATTAAATCATCCGCTATCCTTTATTTAACTAGGCAAGTCAGTTAAGAACAAATTCTTATTTACAATGACGGCCTACCCCGGCCAAACCCAGACAATGCTGGGCCAATTGGGCGCTGCCCTATGGGACTCCCAATCACGCCCGGATGTGATGCAGACTCACAGCTGTAATTGCTGCCAAAGTTGATTCTATCATGTATTTACTCAGGGGTTGAATACTTAACTAAATTAGATATTTTTGTATTTCACTTTCAATACATTTGCAGAAATGTCTAAAAACATGTTTTCACTTTGACATTATGGGGTATTGTGTGTAGATGGGTGAGATTTTTTTAAATCCATTTTGAATTCAGGCTGTAACACAACAATGTAGAATAAGTCAAGGGGTATGAATACTTTCTGAAGTCACTGTACAGGCACCTACTAACTCTTATGTGCAATAAACATTTTTTTGTTAGATGACAGCTATTTTATTCAAATAGACGCCCACACACATCTGCACATCCCTACTCTCACTCGTCACCTGTCCCGGCATGCGCTAGGGATATATACATGTAAAAGGCTTATGCCGGCAAGAATGTGGTAAAAATGGGCCAGTTTGAAAGGGGGTCATGTAAACATTGCAAAACAATTACATGCAACATACTGTAAATCCTATGTGAAAGGGATATTAGTGAAACTAAAGTGAAACAGTTTACTCTATACTCCCGCCCAAGTCCTCTTTTCATGGCAAGATTTGAGTGCTACTTTTGGTGATACGAACACACCAACATATATTGATAAGACAACAGATTTGAACATTTTTCTGATTCTCTCTGTATTTTCACGCTGCTCAGAGATTCTAAGAGGCATAAAGACATTGGATTAACACCGACATTCCACAAGTCCATGCCTATAACCGAGGGCTACAGCATCACCCTGAAAACACAGTGGAGGAGAAGTCCACCATAGTAGAAGACCACAAGGTGATAGTCGTGACAATTTCAGGAAAGAGAACAGGCAGCAAGGCCGTCATGGCTTGTATAAATTCTGTGTTTGTGTATGTGTGTTACAGCTGCGAAGGGAGAAAATGATTTATCTCTCTTATCTCTCTCCCGCTCTGTCTCTCACACTTTCCCTCTTCTGTTCTATTCATCGGTGTGTTGACATGGACGGCTGATTGTCTCTCTCAGTGATAGGTCGTGTCGGTGGCTGTTTTTAGAGTGATTTCTGGTCTACTTCTAAATGGCAAAGCCAGCAAGCGGTGCCAAGCCCTCCCACTGCTGTGAAAATGTTCTGTTCTGATCGTTGGACGAAACAACCTTTATGCTGAGGTACAATTGAGGAAATAGTTTTTGTTGTTTAAACAAAGCCGTACCATTGAAAATGGAAATATCTGGAAATAGCTCTTAATTTGTCCTCGTCCTTGTACAGTCAAAGCATCCCTGTTGCTTCCTTGCGTGCTATTGGGCATAAGGTTTGGATAACTGTCTTGGTTAGCCTTGTTTTAGTAGAGCAAGCACAGTTACAGTGGGCATACTGTAGGCTGTATGTGTGAATGTAGCAAGTTAATATTTGATCATTAACCCTTTACCAGATAGGTTAACTGAGAACACATTTTCAACACCCTGTCCAGGGAAGAGTTGCAGGGGAGTGTAGAGAGATTGAAAGAGCCAGTTGGAGGTGGCCATGCTATTATCAACAGCCAAGCTGGGACACAGCCACAATAACATCACCTGTTTCTCTGTACCAGCTGTACCAGAGAGCAGAATCCTCCTCCACCATCTTTGTCTGCACTGACTGGGCGGCATCCTGTTTTAGTACATGGTCAGGGCATGAGGGACTAGGGGGAGAAAGAAGTGCTTCGCTGTTGAAAAGTATACTACCAGCTTCCTGCCCTCTCCCTTAACAAGCGCTTTTATGTTGTTGTGTTAAGTAAAACTGTGTGTGTAAGCGTCTGTCCTTCTGTCATGGAACGAATATGAAGACACTTGTCTTCTGGAAACGTTGTTTGGAAAACGTATGCAGTGGTAACTACCTTCAGACCGTGGCTATGTGTTTTCCTACCTTTTGAAGTCCATCTTTGAAGACTGTATGTAGTGTTTGTTTGTGTACGGGTATTGAATATGCAAGCCAGTTTGTGTGTGTGTTGTTTGTATACATTTTACATTACATTTACATTTAAGTCATTTAGCAGACGCTCTTATCCAGAGCGACTTACAAAATGGTGCATTCACCTTATGATATCCAGTGGAACAACCACTTTACAATAGTGCATCTAAAGCTTTTAAGGGGGGGGGGGGGGGGGGGGTTAGAAGGATTACTTTATCCTATCCTAGGTATTCCTTAAAGAGGTGGGGTTTCAGGTGTCTCCGGAAGGTGGTGATTGACTCCGCTGTCCTGGCATCGTGAGGGAGCTTGTTCCACCATTTGGGTGCCAGAGCAGCGAACAGTTTTGACTGGGCTGAGCGGGAACTGTGCTTCCTCAGAGGTAGGGGGGCCAGCAGGCCAGTGGTGGATGAACGCAGTGCCCTTGTTTGGGTGTAGGGCCTGATCAGAGCCTGAAGGTATGGAGGTGCCGTTCCCTTCACAGCTCCGTAGGCAATCACCATGGTCTTGTAGCGGATGCGAGCTTCAACTGGAAGCCAGTGGAGAGAGCGGAGGAGCGGGGTGACGTGAGAGAACTTGGGAAGGTTGAACACCAGACGGGCTGCGGCGTTCTGGATGAGTTGTAGGGGTTTAATGGCACAGGCAGGGAGTCCAGCCAACAGCGAGTTGCAGTAATCCAGACGGGAGATGACAAGTGCCTGGATTAGGACCTGCGCCGCTTCCTGTGTGAGGCAGGGTCGTACTCTGCGAATGTTGTAGAGCATGAACCTACAGGATCGGGTCACCATCTTGATGTTAGTGGAGAACGACAGGGTGTTGTCCAGGATCACGCCAAGGTTCTTAGCACTCTGGGAGGAGGACACAAGGGAGTTGTCAACCGTGATGGCGAGATCATGGAACGGGCAGTCCTTCCCCGGGAGGAAGAGCAGCTCCGTCTTGCCGAGGTTCAGCTTGAGCTGGTGATCCGTCATCCACACTGATATGTCTGACAGACATGCAGAGATGCGATTCACCGCCTGGTTATCAGAAGGGGGAAAGGAGAAGATTAATTGTGTGTCGTCTGCATAGCAATGATAGGAGAGACCATGTGAGGATATGACAGAGCCAAGTGACTTGGTGTATAGCGAGAATAGGAGAGGGCCTAGAACAGAGCCCTGGGGGACACCAGTGGTGAGAGCGCATGGTGCGGAGACAGATTCTCGCCACGCCACCTGGTAGTATACGTCTCTGGAATGAATGTTTGTATGTATGTATGCGTGTCTTTACCTGTGTGTGTGGCTATGTAGTCTGAATTTGTGTGTGTGGGTGTGTGTAGTCTACTTGTGTGTGTGTCTGGGGACAGTCAACACTACAGTCTACCTTCCCCTGCAGCCCTGTGATGTAAGTACAAGAACGGCCGGGCTGTTAAAACCTGCGGTGGCTGCCTGCCACCTCCACCTCCATACTTCCACCCAGCAGAGTTTAGAGGCCTCCTGCTCCACTCATCCCTCCAGTGCTGCCTGCTGTCTGGCTAACAGTAGCTAACACCTCTCTGCACCTACACTAATGACAGCATTGCCATGCTCAGGACCAACTCACACAGCCCTCATTTCCTCTCGTTTAGACACAGACTGGGCGAGAAGCAGTAATCTAATGGAGATAGAGAGGGGGGGTGAGAAACAGTGATCTCACTCAAAGAAGAGTGAATACGGATGGAGGGAAAGAAGGAATGAACATAGAGAGAAGCTTTGATAAACAGTGAGACATCAGGATGGAGAGAATACAGAGGGAGGGGACGGGGATCAGTAGAACACATGCAGGGACACAGAGAGGCAGAGAGAAACAGAAGATGGTGAAAAAACAGACATGGCAGGGAAGAGTGAACGCACAGGGAGGGAACACCGGAGAAGAGGAACAGATTTAAGCTGTGTGAATACAGAGAGAATAGAGGGGAGGCACATGGGAGGGAACACCGGAGAAGAGGAACAGATTTGAGCTGTGTGAATACAGAGAGAATAGAGGAGAGGCACATGGGAGGGAACACCGGAGAAGAGGAACAGATTTGAGCTGTGTGAATACAGAGAGAATAGAGGGGAGGCACATGGGAGGCGGTTAGATAGAGACATGGGGATCCATGGAGATTACAACTGTTAATATTGTTTTTATGGGGACTGTCAGTATCTGTGTGACGAGGCTCTATTACTGCGTGGGACAGTGTGTTACTGGTTGTTCTTCTCAGTGTGTATATCTGGATGTCTGTCTGTACACAGCAGCAGTGGTGGGTCTTGCTGTACCCTTCACCAGCTCTGCTCTGCGGTGGACTGGGGGGAAATGAGGCGTCGCTCCGTTGCTCACACTTTTCATTTTAGATTCCAGGTTTATTTATCCAGATGTGTAGTCTCACGGAGTGTGTGTGTACGTTTGTGTAATTTGTGTCAGAGTACCCTGTTTTTGCATGGCGTGTGTGTGTCGTGTCCAGTGGTGTGTGTGCCATGCCGTGCCTGCCTGTTGTAAGGAATTCCACTGAGAGCTAGTGAATCATCAGGAGGCTGGAGGATCCAGGGGGAAATGGCCATAAAACAAGACTATTAGTGCTATCAGAGCCCGCTGATGTTCCACACACTCTCACACACACACACACACACACACACACTTCCCGTCCTCAGACAGGTTCAAGGTTACAGTACCCAGGCAGGAACATATGGCCTACTTCACTTCAGAAATAGGCTCCTGGGTAAGCTCTAGTGCTCTGGTGGGCGTTCCAGGTGCCATTTTAGTCTGCCTCGCTCCGACCTCCTTCTTTCTTTAGTCTAAAGGCTGAGTAGCTCCGACTTCTTCCGGTTGACAGAAGAACACGTCGGCCCCAGTGCAGACTGCACAAGGCAAGGAAATAATGGCCTTCTAGAATGTTGTAATTCTTGGATGTAGCCTATTTTACAATATCCAGAGCTAGAATATGTTGATTCTAGAATCTCTAAAATGTTCTCTATTGTTCTAGCACATGAAAGCATTCTCCAGCCGAGGAGCATTAGGCCTACATAGTGTTTGTACGTGTGGTTAGGGAAGGGTTGAGGCTGTGTTTGCTTGTTATTGTAGAGGCAGTGTTGTGCTGGCCTGCTAGCTGTTATAAAGGGGACAGGATTTCCTCTGGACTGATGGCCAGTGGACTGTTTGGCTCGCTGTGGGATACCAGAGGAGAGGAGACCCGCCCTGCCCCAGTACAAGAGGAGATTCCCAGGCCAATCTGTCTTTCAGCATCTCCACCATTGGACCACCAATATGTATTGTATCATCTTTTCTACCATGTCTTTCCAAGTTGTTGTAGAAGAGAACGTATTGTCGATAGCCTACCTGGTAAGATTATGGTGAAGGTGGTAGTAAAACCCACTCTTCATAACCGAGCCCACCTTTCATGAAAAAGACTACAGGTTCCTCCCACCTAAACCTTTCATGCATAATATGATACCGTTATGCTTACTCAGGTAGAAATCTCCATGAAGACCAACGCACACGGATTTAGTGTCTCTCCTATGGTTCTCAGTGGTCTGATCAGAGAGAGAGAGTGTGTGTGTGTGTGTGTGTGTGTGTGTGTGCGTGCTCATGAGCTAGTCTATCTCAGGCAGACGTCATCATGGCTCAGTCCAGAGGCTATAAATCCTCAGTGTGTGTCTGATCAGTGATAGATGGCTCCAGTAGGCTCTCCGCCATAGGCTAGATATTATCTCCTCTCCTCCGTGTTCCAGACCAACAGATGTGCATACTTACTGACTGACTTCAAGATCAGGGAAGGAACTCAACTGGAGAGAGGGAGGGAGAGAAAGAAGCCTCTTCAATTTAAAGTGAGAAAGTTAAGTAGGAAAAGAGGAAGAGGGAGGACAGGAAGTTGTGTGTTTGGTAGATAAATAAAAGGGAGAAATACTGTACTATGTCTGATGGGAGAAGTGAGATGAAATATATAGTAGCGATGCAAACTGCTGTCACGTTAGCCTGCAGCATTTTAGACTTATTCAAAGACTCTACTTCTTAATGAACTGAAACCTTATACAGGGAATGCTGAGGTGTCAAGACAAACATCCGGATGCAGTGTGTGTACGTGCCTGGGAGTGGATAATTATGTATCTGTTGCTGTGTGTATGTGCACATGTGTGTGAGAAGAACCATTACAATCTGTTGCAGTGTGTGTGTGTGTGGGAGACGTGCATGTATGTGTGTCCTTGTGTGTGTGACAGAGCGACAGCCTCAGCCTCCTCTGACATAATTGGGCCCTGTAGGCTGCAGAGAGGAGCCCCTAGCAGGCATTGATTCACAGACAGATTAAAGGTGGGGGGAATTCCACAGTAACGGAATTACACTTTGTCTCAGTCTTTTCACTTTAAAATGTATGCCAAACAAAAACCATTGATTTTCAAAGTTTAACAAACAATAGAGCTCTATGCACAAGGACTACTTTTAACAATTCCCACTTTTTTTTTTACAAAAACAAATTTAATGTAAGAACTGTGCAGATGGATACTTTGGTAATGGAATTACTGTAAAATCTCCCTCAGGTTTTTATGTGACCACGTTTTCCAAAAACGGTTAAATATATGCTCAGAATTAAAGATACACTATGCAGAACTTGTAACACCATTTCCTTGTTGCAAAAATTTGAATAGTTCGCCTAATTTCAGTTTGTGACAAAACAAGCAAGTATACTGTAGAGAATCATTGTACCATCTAAATCGCTGTGAAATACTATATTTTCCATAACAGAAAATATAGTATTTATCTGTTTAAAGCTGGTGTACAAACCCAAAAGTAAAATACACAAGAAGAAGCATAGAAATAGTGCTCATAGAACAAATATACCGCTTCTTAGACTTGCTTTCAATGTGAATGGCCGAACTATAACTCACATTTCTATGTGAATTTGGTCGGGTCGCCCAAAAAGTTACATATTGCAGCAATAAGATTCAAAGATGTCTGCAGAAAGAATGGGGTGTCAGCTATGGCATCTTGAGTTTAACAAAAATCTATTTTGGTTATTGAACGACAGTAAGTGAAGTGGAATTATGGTAACGGGAATACATCATGGGTCCCTGATCTATACTACACAGAAATGTGTAATTATGGGTATGAATATCATTCTCCTCATGTTTTACAAGTTTGGACATCGCAGCACAGATGAGTAGAGTTCTGTACAGCGCAGTAGAGTACAGTATAGTTCAGTACAGGACAATATACTGTACAATACGCTTTTATTTACTGTCCTCTACTATATTGTACTGTACTATTGTATTGGACTGTACTATACTATGTTCTACTCACTGTACTGTACTCAGTACCAGAGGTTGGAACCAAAATAATTTTACAATCATTTCGTTCTAAACAGAACCATTATTGTTTTCATTCCGTTCCACTGTTCCGACCAGCAAAATAAAGTTCTGAACCGGTTCGAACCAAAAAAAAGTAACGGTTTATATGGTGCCTTTCTGTTCCTTTTTAAACTTCTGAAATCAGTGCAGATAGAGCAGCTTGTGGTGGAGCGGGCAAAATATTTACATGCACTTGACAGATGAGTGTAGGGCGTGAGATGTGACTGACATTTTGCAGTGGGGAGAGAGAGGGTTGAGGAGGCTCGGCTTGAAGCGCTGGGAATCTTATGACATGTATTATCTGAATTAGGCCCACAGAATTATACCTACAGAGGAGCGGCTTCTATAAAGGAACTTTGAATGTCTTTGAACGTCATAGTTGGCTTAGCGTTGGACCTGCTAGCTAGCTAACAAGCTTGTGTGTGCAGAGCAGCACCGGAATTAAAATAAAAACACATATTTTTGTAGTTAATAAATCCAATGTGAAATGTTATAACTATAGTATACTTAACTAGCATTGAAAAGGTCAATGAATTATTCTCTAATTAAAATCTCCCTAATTTCTGAATCACGCTTGTAATGTCAGTAGGCTACTAGACTATGGTTCAGAGGGGGAGGGGTCTACACATGCACACTTACTGGCAAATATTTCCAGGTGGCAGGCCGGCAGACACTGGAAGAAGTTGATTAGCGACATGGTGAGGGCGTTGCATAGGAACTTTGTGTTTTTTGGGGGGACTGGAATAAAATGTCCGGAACATAAAGTAACGTTATTAACCGGTTCTCATGCTTTTTAAATAACATTTCTGTTCTGGAACAGTATAGATAACTTTCATTCGCGGTTCTGATTATTTTCCTCAAAAAATGACATTATTTTCCGGTTTTCTGTTCTGTTCCCTGAACCGGTTCCAACCCCTGCTCAGTACTGTATTGTATTGGACTCTACTGTACTCTACTCACTGTACTGTACTATCCAAACTTGTGATTTGGTCCAGATTTGGTCCAGTCCGGTCTGTCTCTGGACATTAACATCAAGGCCAGGGTGGACTGACCAAATTTCAACTACTTTTCAACGTCCATGGAGGTCTGTTGTCGGTCGGTGCTCAGTGGGTAAGGATGCTGGTTAAATTAAATGGAAAGGGAGGGGGCTCATGGGTAGGTGTCAGCTGGGAGAGGTGACATTAACTGGAAATGAGAGAAAGGCAGAAAGAACGGCAGAGAGAGAGGGAAGGGTTGTCTAAACTCGGACTGTTTTAACACTCTTGGTTTGACCACCAGACGACAGAAAAAAAAAACGTTATGAGCTGAACATAACAGTATACCAGTGGAAGGGAGGACAGTAGCAGGTGACCCTATGAGCTGAACATAACAGTATGTCAGTGGAAGGGAGGACAGTAGCAGGTGACCCTATGAGCTGAACATAACAGTATACCAGTGGAAGGGAGGGCAGTAGCAGGTGACTCTATGAGCTGAACATAACAGTATACCAGTGGAAGGGAGGACAGTAGCAGGTGACCCTATGAGCTGAACATAACAGTACACCAGTGGAAGGGAGGACAGTAGCAGGTGACCCTATGAGCTGAACATAACAGTATACCAGTGGAAGGGAGGACAGTAGCAGGTGACCCTATGAGCTGAACATAACAGTATACCAGTGGAAGGGAGGACAGTAGCAGGTGACCCTATGAGCTGAACATAACAGTATACCAGTGGAAGGGAGGACAGTAGCAGGTGACCCTATGAGCTGAACATAACAGTACACCAGTGGAAGGGAGGACAGTAGCAGGTGACCCTATGAGCTGAACATAACAGTATACCAGTGGAAGGGAGGACAGTAGCAGGTGACCCTATGAGCTGAACATAACAGTATACCAGTGGAAGGGAGGACAGTAGCAGGTGACCCTATGAGCTGAACATAACAGTATACCAGTGGAAGGGAGGACCGTAGCAGGTGACCCTATGAGCTGAACATAACAGTATACCAGTGGAAGGGAGGGCAGTAGCAGGTGACCCTATGAGCTGAACATAACAGTATACCAGTGGAAGGGAGGACAGTAGCAGGTGACCCTATGAGCTGAACATAACAGTACACCAGTGGAAGGGAGGACAGTAGCAGGTGACCCTATGAGCTGAACATAACAGTATACCAGTGGAAGGGAGGACAGTAGCAGGAGACCCTATGAGCTGAACATAACAGTATACAGTGGAAGGGAGGGCAGTAGCAGGTGACCCTATGAGCTGAACATAACAGTATACCAGTGGAAGGGAGGACAGTAGCAGGTGACCCTATGAGCTGAACATAACAGTATACCAGTGGAAGGGAGGACAGTAGCAGGTGACCCAACTGGTTTGTGACTACTATGATTTCCCATTGTAGCCAATTTCATTTGCAGTCTTTCTGTTACAGATTTGTTGGTAATTCTGTTACCAATTTGATAACAGTTTGGGAACAGTTTGAGTGTGTGTGTTCCAGCTGCCCTGATATGGATGTAGAGCTGGGCGATATGGACAAAATATATCATATTTTTGACAGTATGACGGTATTTGACAGTATTTTATATAAAAGTTCTAAATATGCTTCGTGAGTAGTGCATGGCCCTAGGGTGGCAACAAATACATTCTAAGTGTTTTTAATTGGGCTTTCTCTCTTCTGATTGTTTTATACGGTTCAATCAAACTTCAATCAAAAATAATGTTTTTTTCATCAGTTTCTGCATTTCCTTCACTCATTTGTTGTTATTTCCACACCATACCACATTTGTTTTGTCTTTGTATGTCTCTATTTTGTGAAAGTCACTTTTTCTTTCCTAGTACCATATATTTTAAATGGATTCAATGGCAGTTATTTTCGCCACAAGGGGCATTGTGCCGATTTCTAGAGTGCTTTTGTCACCCGCACTGCCTCACAGGCAAGATTTGTGGCAAAAAAGTACATTTGCACATCTTTGGCTCCTGCGCTGCCTCACAGGCACTATTCATGGCAAAAAAAAGCACAGGTGCGCACTAGAAGCTCTTGCCAGGAAATTAGCAGTTCTCAGCTGTTCGCAGTCTCTTACTGACGGTAAGAACGGGCGATTGCCATATTGTTTTTGTTACATCACTAAGTTATTACCTTTCAATTAGATATAACAAACCAAATACTATTATGTAAGCTAAGGTAAAGTAAAAATGCAAACCAGACTGTGTATCAATACCTGTATATAGTAAAATACGGTTTACTGCCCAGCCCTACAAGGATGTGCCCTAACAGTGTGGCTGGTGTGAGTATTTAAATGTGTGTATGATCTAACACCTATTCTCTCTCTCACTCTCTCATTTATATATATATATATATAGGTGCCCTGACGGTAGGCCTGGTGCGGCAGTGCCAGACCATCCACGGTCGGGACCGCACCTGTATCCCCCCGCGGCTTCCCCCCGAGTGGGTCACCACGCTCTTCTTCATCATCCTGGGTATCATCTCCCTCACGGTGACCTGTGGCCTGCTGGTGGCATCCCACTGGCGCCGCGAGGCCACCAAATACGCCCGCTGGATTGCCTTCACCGGGAGTAAGTGACTCTAGTGACCGAAACGACCCTACCTTAATGACGGTGGAGTGTACTTTGACCAATCAAAGCCAAGCTCAACCAGCTGAGTGTACCTTTACTGATAGACGTTACTCAGAGACACACTACACTTCACCACTAAATAGTGGTACTTGGTCACTCAAACGTAAAAAAAAATGCGCCCTCTCTATCACCCTGTTAAGTAGCTTGACCAAACAAGCTGTAGGCCTAGATACAGAGGTCTCAGATATACCCTCTCTCCTACACGGAGGAGGGGTAGGGGTAGAGACAGAGTAAGTTGAGGGAGAGAAGAGGAAAGGGGGAGGCGAGGGAGAGGGGTGCTGTGAAAATATTGGTTTAGCTTTGCATTCATGCCTTTCATTTCAGTGTTGAAGCTGATTTCAGGTAAACCAATGGAACCAATGTGTGTGATGTTTGCGTCTTTTGTGTGGGCGGTGTGTGTGTGCGTGCGTACTTGTATGTGTCTTCTCTATCCTCGATGCCTCCAGAACATCCCTTCCCTGCAGCTCTTCGACTGAGAAGTGCATTCTATGGTACCTGTGTGGGCGTCATAGAGTACCACTCAATCGCTTCTTTTTGTCTTTCAACACTCATCCCCTCTTTTTAGACAGGAATTCAGAGGAGACAGTTCTTAACTCAATACCAACCCAACATTCAGCAGCCCTGCTGAGCTGGGCTGTTTCGTAAGGCTGTGTCGGTGTTCATATTCTGATTGGTTGTTTGGCAAAGAGAAGAGACACCCCCCCCTCACTCACTCACACACCTAGAGGCAGAGTTTTACTAGCACACAGACACAGTTGATTGAATTGGTGCATCACATTCATTATCTGTTAGTCATATATAGAGAATAAGAATGATTATATTTTCTATGGTGTGTTTACCCAAGAATCACCCAATAATCAATTTCCCTCCAACCCCTCTAAAAAGATGCGTTGTCAATGATTTCATTGCAAATCTGTGTCACGTGCTAAATGTGATTATGAGTAATTTTTTGACAATCACACATCGCTCTGAGCCAAGTGATGAGGTTGCCTTGGCAACAGGGAGGATATAGTCCCAATCATCCAGGGTTCTGTTGGCTGTATCAGGTCGTCAGTGATACTCTCTCACTTTCTCTTTCTCTCTCTCTCATGCTTTCACACTCTCCCTCTCTGTCTCTGCCGCTCTCCCTCTTGTGCTTTCACATTCGATCGCTTTCTCTCCCACTCTGTCACTGCAGTGAAGACTACCATTGATGGCTTCTTTCAGACAAAGAGATGCATTTTAAAGGAACAGGGAAAGGGGAAACCTAGTCAGTTGCACAAGTGAATGCATTCAACCGAAATTTGTCTTCCGTATTTAATCCCTCTGAATCAGAGAGGTGAGGGGGCCTGCCTTAATCGACATCCATGTCATCGGCGCCCGGGAGCAGGTGGTGTTGGGGGGGTTAACTGCCTCGCTCAAGGGCAGAACGGCAGATTTTTCCACCTTGCCGGCTCAAGGATTCGAACCATCAACCTATCGGTTACTGGCCCAACGCTCTTAACCGCTAGGCTACCTGCCGCCAGAAAGAAAGAGATTGAGAGAGAAGGAACGGGAGAATGTTTGTAGGTAGGGGTAGAGATTGAGATGTGTGAAGGGGAGACTACAGAATGACAACTGGACCAGGAAGAGTGAGAGAGGGAGATGAAGAGAAAATGAGAGTGGGATTGAGAGACTGGAGAGGTAGAAAAGCATCACTTGTAATCTGAGAGCCAGCTATGGCAGGAGGAAAGGGGGAGGAGGAGAGAGGGGTTCTAAACGGGGTAGAAAGTAAGAGGGCCTTGAGTATTTCCCTGACAGTGCTGAGCACTGCACCTCACAGGGTTGCTGTTGCTGCTGTGTAATGGGCAGGCTGGGCTTTCACCTTTCAGGAAAGAGGGAGAGGGGAGGGAGAGGTAGAGTGAGGAGAAGTGGTAGACTAAAAGGGGATTAAAAGAGAGGTAGAGTTAAAGTGGGGGAGAGATTGAGTATGTGAGAGAGCGAGAGTGAGGGGGCTGGGGGTTGGGATAAGGGGCATCTGTGATTGGTGCTCTGTGTTACAGAATGAAAGGTGCAGGGAGAGGGGGGTAGCTAATAGGGGTCTAACAGGTGATGATTGCTGGCTGGGGAAAGGAAGCTACCAGTAGGCGTAGCTGGCCCAGGGCCACTGCCACCTGAAAGGACCCCTTTGTACAGCCAGCACAGGCCCCCTTCTGTCCCCTGTACACTACAGTCTTTACACTAGGCCCTAGCCAGGCCCCCTTCTGTCCCCTGTACACTACAGTCTTTACACTAGGCCCTAGCCAGGCCCCCTTCTGTCCCCCTGTGCACTACAGTCTTTACACTAGGCCCTAGCCAGGCCCCCTTCTGTCCCCCTGTGCACTACAGTCTTTACACTAGGCCCTAGCCAGGCCCCCTTTTTTCCCCTGTGCACTACAGTCTTTACACTAGGCCCTAGCCAGGCCCCCTTCTGTCCCCCTGTGCACTACAGTCTTTACACTAGGCCCTAGCTAGTAGGCTTGGGCGGTATACCATATATACCGGGATATTTGGAAATAACCACGGGGTGGTTTTTCAGTACCAATACAGGTACTGCCCAGCTTGCCCATTACACAGCAGCAACAGCAACCCTGTGAGGTGCAGTGCTACAGGTACAGTATTGGTACTGGTACAGTATTGGTACAGTATCAATACAGTTCGAACTATTTCTATTAAGGGTTTTTTAATAAATTATAATATTTGTTGCTACTTTTTAAGTAAATACATGTAGTCAACTTCAAAGCAAATGTTATTTGTCACATGTGTCGAATACAACAGGTGTAGACTTACAGTGAAATACTTACTTACAAGCCATAACCAACAATGCAGTTTTAAGAAAAAAAGGAAATAAAATTAACAAATAATTAAAGAGCAGCAGTAAATAACAATAGCGGGGCTATATACAGGGGTTACCGGTACAGAGTCAATGTGCGGGAGCACTGGTTAGTTGAGGTAAGTAATGTAATATGTACATGTAGGTAGAGTTGTTAAAGTGACTATGCATAGATAACTAACAGAGAGTAGCAGCAGTGTAAAAGAGGGGAGGGGGGGGGCAATGCAAATAGTCTGGGTAGCCGTTTGATTAGATGTTCATGAGTCTTATGGCTTGGGGGTAGAAGCTTTTTAGAAGCCTCTTGGGCCTAGACTTGGCGCTCCGGTACCGCTTGCCATGCGGTAGCAGAGAGAACAGTCTATGACTAGGGTGGCTGGAGTCTTTGACACTTTTTAGGGCCTTTCTGACACCGCCTGGTATAGAGGTCCTGGATGGCAGGAAGCTTGGCCCCAGTGATGTACTGGGCCGTTCGCACTACCCTCTGTAGTGCCTTGTGGTCGGAGGCTGAGCAGTTGCCATACCAGGCAGTGATGCAACCAGTCAGGATGCTCTCGATGGTGCAGCTGTAGAACCTTGTGAGGATCTGAGGACCCATGCCAAATCTTTTCAGTCTCCTGAGGGGGAATAGGTTTTGTCGTGCCCTCTTTACGACTGTCTTTGTGTGCTTGGACCATGTTAGTTTGTTGGTGATGTGGACACAGATTTAAGTTTCCCAGCATTAAAGTCCCCGGCCACTAGGAGCTCCGCCTCTGGATGAGCGTTTTCCTGTTTGCTTATGGCTGTATACAGCTCATTGAGTTCGGTCTTAGTGCCAGCATCCGTTTGTGGTGGTAAATAGACAGCTACGAAGAATATAGATTAAAACTCTCTTGGAAGATAGTGTGGTTTACAGTTTATCATGCAATACATTAGATTGCATTCTTCATTTCACCTGTAACATAATTTTTAATTATGAAGCTTACTGGTAGTTCTCAGTCGCGATGTTTGTTTACAAGCACACAACGATGAAAGACCGGAGACTTGTGAGTCACTCACTGTTGTGCAGCACGCACCAGGTGATCTAGTTACAGTATGGAATTCACAACTAAATGTTTGCCAGCTACAAATCTTATAAGTTAACTGTCTAAAATGTGCTAAATGCTCTGCAGTTGTGCATTTGGTTTGCTAATTTAGAAGCTAGTTAGCTATCTAGCTAAGTGGTTAGCTTCTTCCAAAATCAGGTTTAGCTGGGTAACAGCAGAGAATCCCCTCCTGGATCAAGAGCCTTGCTGTCTAGTATTTTTTTTTTGTGCGTACAACTTTGAGTATAATTTTTTTGTTACTTGTGTAACTTTCAGTATGAAGGTATTACAATCTGCATACCGCCCAAGCCTACTAGCTAGTCCCCCTTTATGTCTCCTGTACACTAGTCTTTACACTAGGCCCTAGCTAGGCCCCCTTCTGTCCCCAGTACACTACAGTATTTACACTAGGCCCTAGCTAGGCTCCCTTCTGTCCCCTGTACACTACAGTATTTACACTAGGCCCTAGCCAGGCCTCCTTCTGTCTCCTGTACACTACAGTATTTACACTAGGCCCTAGCTATTCCCCCGTCTGCCCCTGTACACTACACTTTTTACACTAGGCCCTAGCCAGACACTACTATGCCCTAGCAAACCCCACTGTCTGACTTCGCTGTACACTACACCCCAGATACAGTGAGGTACAGTATTCTGACAGGCACTAGTCTAAGAATCAGTAACGTATCAGCTAAGGTAGTTTGAAAAACACTGAGGTTCTGGCTTGCAGGGGGGAAAACGCATAGCCGCGGCAGTGAGGACAGACGTAAATATTAGCCGTGTCTGCCCAGTCCGGGGGGGTTAGCCACACAACACTCTCCTCGCTAGCTGGCAGCACAGACAGGACACATTCAGCCAGCCTGCCTGCCTGCTAGCGTAGAGAGAGCCATAGAGAACCAGCTGCATCATCTGAGCTGTTTTAGCTAGGCTAAATCAGTCCCTTTCTGAGGGGGAAAATAGCCTGTGTGGGTTTGGGCTGGAGGACATGATGTGTAGCTGTAGTGTTGTGGAAGCATATGAGGAGTTATTGCCCCAAGCCTCTTTTGATTTCCATCTATGTGCGTTTGGAAAATCAGCCCTATGATTGAAGCTTTAGTTAGGGCACTCAGTGTGAATGGAAGCCTTTGATTGTATGTCTGGCAAAGCAACATGATTTGATTTAGTCCATTTCCAGTTCGTCTGTTCAGTGGTAATTCACAGGAATCAGAGAATTATCTTGTTTGACTTTCGATTGACAGTTGCACTTATAGACAAGACCCAGCGAACACTTCCCTAAACGTTCTCCTTTGGTTATTTGACATACAGTGCCTTCAGAAAGTATTCACACCCTTTGACATTTTACCGATTTTGTTGTATTACTGCCTGACTTTAAAATGGATTAAATTGCGATTATTTTTTGTCACTTGCCTTTTTTTTTGTACCTCGTAATGTCAAAGTAGAGTTCTCTTTTTCAAATTTTTTTTCAAATAATTTATAAACATTTTAAAGGTGAAATGTCTTGACTCAATAAGTATTCAACCCCTTTTGTTATGGCAAGCCTAAATAAGTTCAGTAGTAAACATTTGCTTAACGAGTCACATAATAAGTTGCATGGACTCAATCTGTGTGCAATAATAGTGCTTAACATGGTTTTTGAATGAATACCTCATCTCTGTACCTCTGGACAAGCAGTGAATTTCTAACACCGATTCAACCAGTGAGATTTTCCAATGCCTCGCAAAGAAGGGCACCTGTTGGTAGATTGGTGAACAACAAAAAAACGCAGACATTGAATATCCCTTTGAGTATGGTGAAGTTATTAAATACACTTTGGGTGGTGTATCAACACACCCAGTCACTACAAATATACAGGCGTCCTTCCTAACTCTGTTGCCGGAGAGGAGGGAAACCACTCAGGGATTTCACCATGAGGGCAATGGTGATTTTTAAAGTTTGTTTTCTCCGATCACACTCTGAGGATGGATCAACAACATTGTAGTTACTCCACAATACTAACCTAATTTACAGAGTGAAAAAAAGGAAGCCTGTACAGAATACATGCATCCTGTTTGCAACAAGGTAATAAAGTAATACTGCAAAAAATATGGCAAAGCAATTAACTTTTTGTCCTAAATACGAAGTGTTATGTTTGGGGCAAATCCAAAAACACTTCACTGAGTATTACTCCCCATATTTTCAAGCATAGTCATGGCTGCATCATGTTATGGGTGTGCTTCTAAGGACTGGGGAGTTTTTCAGGATAAAAAAAATAACTAAAGAGAGCTAAGCACAGGCAAAATCCTAGAAGAAAGCAGAGTGAAACAGGTTTTCTACCAGACACTGGGAGATTAATTCACCTTTCAGCAGGACAATAACCTAAAACACAAGGCCAAATCTACACTGGAGTTGCTTACCAAGAAGACAGTGAATGTTCCTGAGTGGCCGAGTTACAGTTTTGACTTATCTGCTTGAAAATCTATGGCAAGACCTGAAAATGGTTGTCTAGCAATGATCAACAACCACTTTTACAGAGCTTGAAGAATTTGGGGCAAATGTTGCTCAATCCATGTGTGATAATCTCTTAGACTTACCCAGACAGACTCACAGCTGTAAACACTGCTAAAGATGATTCTAATATGTATTGATTCAGGTGGTTGAATACTTATCTAATCAAGATATTAGTGTTTTATTTTTCCAGATTTTTTTTTTTACAATTGTTAAATTTTTTCCCCCACTGACAGAGTATTTTGTGTAGATCGTCCTGGGAACTAACATTTGGTAGCTGGGGAGGCTGCAATATCTTCAAATAAATATTCTGAAAGCCCCAAAATAAAACCAAACATGAGGAGTTTCATGATGCTAATTAACAATGGCTTTTATAATTAACTGGTCCTACCAAGAGGCTAATCACTTGGATTAAGACCGATAACTACCCTAATGATTTTACTCCTGACCTTGTCCCTGTGCCCAGTCACTGCTTGCACACACACACTGAACACACACACACAAACCGTATTGTGCCCCATCAGGACTGGTGTGTCACTCCACTTTGTTGGGTGCCAGAGCAGTGACTTATTATCAGTGTTAGACTTCCTGCTGAGAGAAGTGATAACACACTAATTGGTGTCTTGAAATGGACGCCAAGTGCTTGTCTCTTCAGAAATAAATATTTATGGCCTCCCGAGTGGCGCAGCGGTCTAATGCCCTGCATCGCAGTGTTTTGAAGTGTCACTACAGCCTTTGGTTCGAATCCCAGGCTGTCACAACCGGCTGTGACCGGGAGTCCCATAGGGACACAATTGGCCCAGCGTCATCCAGGTTTGGGGAGGGTTTGGCCAGGGGGGCTTTACTTGGCTCATTGCACTCTAGCGACTTCTTGTGGCGGGCAGGGTGCCTGCAGGCTGACTTCGGTCGTCAGTTGAACGGTATTTCCACCGAAACTTTGGTTAAGCGAGCGGGTGTTAAGGAGCGCAGTTTGGCGGGTCATGTTTAGGCGGACGCGTGACTCTCCCGAGCCCGTTGGGGAGTTGCAGCATGAGACAAGATCGTAATCACGATATTGGGGAGAAAAAGGGGGCAAAAGTTTGGACACACCTACTCATTCCAGAATTTTCTGAATTTGTACTATTTTCTACATTATAGAATAATAGCGAAGACATCAAAACTATGAAATAACGCATATGGAATCATGTAGCAACCCAAAAAGTGATAAACAAATCAAAATATATTTTATTTGACATTCTTCAAAGTAGCCACCCTTTGCCTTGATGACAGCTTTGCACACTCTTGGCATTCTCTCAACCAGCTTCATGAAGTAGTCACCTGGAATGCATTTCAATTAACAGGTGTGCCTTGTTAAAAGTTAATTTGTGGAATTTCTTTCCTTCTTAATGCGTTTGAGCCAATCCGTTGTGTTGTGACAAGGTTGTGATGGTACACAGAGATAGCCCTATTTGGTAAAATACCAAGTCCATATTACAGCTCAAATAACCAAAGAGAAACATGAAGGTCAGTCAATCCGGGAAATTTCAAGAACTTTGAAAGTTTCTTCAAGTGCAGTTGCAAAAACCATCAAGCGCTATGATGAAACTGATGAGGACCGCCACAGGAAAGGAAGACCCAGAGCTACCTCTGCTGCAGAGGATACGTTCATTAGATTTAACTGCACCTCAGATTTCAGCCCAAATAAATGCTTCACAGAGTTCAAGTAACAGACACATCTCAACATCCATGTTCAGAGGAGACTGAGTGAATCAGGTCTTCATTGTCAAATTGCTGCAAAGAAACCACTACTGATGGACACTAATAAGAAGAAGAGACTTGCTTGGGCCAAGAAACACGAGCAATGGACATTAGACCGGTGGAAATCTGTCCTTTGGTCTGATGAGTCCACATTTGAGATTTTTGGTTCCGATCGCTGTGTCTTTGTGTGGCTCCCACCGTGAGGTGTGATGGTGTGGGGGTGCTTTGCTGGTAACACTGTCAGTGATTTATTTAGAATTCGAGGTACACTTAACCAGCATGGCTACCACAGCATTCTACAACGATACGCCATCCCATCTGGTTTGCGCTTAGTGGGGCTATTATTTGTTTTTTTAACAGGACAATGACCCAGCACACCTCCAGGCTGTGTAAGGGCTATTTGACCAAGAAGGAGAGTGATGGAGTGCTGCATCAGATGACCTGGCCTCCACAATCACTCGACCTCAACCCAATTGAGATGGTTTGGGATGAGTTTGACCGCAAAGTGAAGGAAAAGCAGCCAACATATGTGGGAACTCCTTCAAGACTGTTGGAAAGGCATTCCAGGTGAAGCTGGTTGAGAGAATGCAAAAGTGTGCAAAGCTGTCATCAAGGCAAAGGGTGGCAACTTCGAAGAATCTAAAATCTTTGTCACAGATCCCACCGGTACTGCTGCTCATTCCGTGCACCAGTTCCAGAGGTCTACGTCACCGTCCTCTAGGCATCGCTGAACTGTCTCATTACGCACACCTGGTTCCCATTCCCCCTGATTAGTAATTGTATATATGTGCCCTCTGTTCACCATTGTCTTGGTCGGTTACTGTTCCCATGTCCGTCGGTCTTGTGAATACCTGTGCTTTGATGTTTCGGCTTTCGTGCTGCGTGTATTGTGCACTTGTTATTACGGGTCTCGTCCTGTATACTTATTAGAGGTTTAACCTCGCTCTTTTGTTTGGGTTACATCCCTGTGTTTTTGTATATGTGGTTTTTTTGGGCTTCTTCCCCGTGCCTTTTCATGGCATGTTGTATTTTTTGTGGAGTATTAAAACCCCCTATTATGTATTCCTGCGCCTGTCTCCAATCATTTATACAATGTGGCAATCTTAAATATATTTTGATTTGATTAACACTTTTTTGGTTACTACATGATTCCATATGTGTTATTTCACAGATTTGATGTCTTCACTATTATTCTACAATGTAGAAAATAGTAAAAATAAAGAAAAACCCTTGAATGAGTAAGTGTCCAAACTTTTGACTGGTGCTGTATATATTTATTTATTTATTTGTACTTGTTTTTTTTATCTAATGATACTTGTTGCTTTTTTGACACGGAGTAGGATGCCACATTAAGTAAGTGGTGGCCTATTTTCATGGTCCATATGTCTGTAATGACTGTCAAGCTCTCCGCTATCTTTGGGTAGCCTCTATCGCGCTGTAGCTAGTTTTCAGTACCTTGTACAGAAACGATCTCAGTAGATTCTACAATAGCTAGCCTAGTAGCTAGCTAGCTGTTTATATATGGTACATTAGCCAGTAGCTAGCTAGCTCTCAGTAGACTGTACTGTAGCTAGCTATCTCTCCGTATTGGTATATTAGCTAGCTAGCTAGCTAGCGCTTAGTAGGACATACCTGGGGAACATGTCTGACGTCTCTCGCCTATAGCTCCTGGTATGTCTCATACGGCCCCGTCATGATGTGACAGTGTTTGTGATGGGGTGGCACTTCAATGGCTACTGACAGGGGAGAACGCGGATACTCTAAAATGTAGGAGAGAGGAGAGCAGAAGTTATTTCACAGCAGACCACCACATGTCCACTGAATTAGCGTTAGCCTAAGTGATTAAGTTACAGTATATCGAATTAGCTTTTAAAGTAACCTTTTAAAGTAATGCAACTCTATATTTATACTACCTTTTGAGTACGTTTTATAGAGTTTGTGTAAGTCCTTGGCTCTGCCTTTTCAGATTAGTAACACTGCCTCAGATGGACAGATTCACTCAAAGCCCACAGAATCTATGTTGTGCGTACATGTGTGGGTGTTCAGTTGGTGTTTGTGTCTTGATCAGGTCCTGAGTCCCTCTCTATCCGCTGCCCTGACTGTCTGAAGAGAGGGAGATGCTCCCTGGTCTCGGCTCCCTCTAGCTGAGTGGATTATAAAATTGCCTCAGTTTGTTACAACGCCAACTCACTCTTCTCTCTCTGTTCCTACTCTCTCACTCTCACTCACTCTCGCACGCACGATCGCACGCACGCACGCACACACACACACACACAGTCTTGTGTAACTAACCTTGTGGGGACACACAATTCAGTCCCATTCAAAATCCTATTTTCCCTAACACTAATTCTAACCTAAACCCCCTAGAAATGTGCATTTTACCTTGTGGGGACTGTCTGCAGTTGTTCCATTTTTTGTTGTTGATTACTATTCTTGTGGGGACTTCTGGTCCCCACAAGTATAGTTAAACACGTCCACACACACACACTTTCTCTCTCTCCTCTCTCTCTCCTCTCTCCATTCCTCCCTCTCCATCCATCTCTCTCTCTCCCTCTGATCATTGATCTGCTTGGACGCCCACTGAAAGGCCCTATTATCCTATGCCGAAGAGCGTCCCGTCTGCCTGCCTGTTTTGGAGCTCTTCTGAAAGCCTGCATGGTCTGGTTGGTGTGTTCGTGGCCTTGGTACATTCACGGTGGTGAGACTGGAGTGTGTCTCCTTCACAGCTAAGGTCTATTTATGTAAAAGGGTTGAGGCGTGATGATGTCTGGGGCCTTGGACGAGTGTTTTGGTTCTGTAGTGTGTGTGACGTTGTGCGGTAGTATATAGGCCTACTGAGGAAGAGTGACGATTCAGTCATTAAATTCATCAATTAATTAGTCAGTCACTCAATCAATTAACAAATCAAGTCGATCTTTATTATCCCAGAGGGAGATTTGGTTGACAAGCATCCAATCCATCCCAGGTTTCATCCTAATTGAAAGCGGAGCGGTCTCCAGTGTAGCAAACACCACAGGAAATAGTAAAACAATTCCAACATGTCTAACATTATCTCTCTCTCCCCCTCAGTGATCCTGTTCTGTATGGCGGCGCTCATCTTCCCCATCGGTTTCTACATCAACGAGGTGGGTGGCCAGCCATACAAGCTGCCCAACAACACGGTGGTGGGCTCCTCCTACGTCCTCTTTGTCCTCTCCATCTTCTTCACCATAGTGGGACTGCTGTTCGCAGGCAAGGTGTGCCTGCCCGGCTGACTGCGGCTACCGCTCTGCCACCTGGAATTTAAGCTGGGGCTGAGGAAAAACATACAAAGGAGATAAATAAAATGGAGGAAAAGAAAAATGGACGACTAAAAAGAAAAACACTGGCCAGAAAGCAGGGATGGGATGTCTCTGACGGACGGTGTGACGATATGCAGCTGGGACGGTTAACGCGGAGTAACAAACTAACTGAGATGAATAGACACGGACGAATATGGACGCTGTCGAACTGACTCAGGCTTTTTTTCCCTCTCTGCCTTTGCTTATTTAAAACATGTTATTTTTACATTGTTGTTGTTGCACTTTGGAGAGCGATGCGGGAGACACACGTCCGGTCCATGGGGGGGTGGGGAGGGGTTCTTTCCCCAAACCCCCTGCCGTTGCCACGGCGACAGTAACTGACGTCACACCTTTGGGAGGATCTCCACTTCACCCTTCCTGCCCAGCGAGAAAACAAACCGTTGTCATCTCAACCGTTCCTGTTGCTATTTTTGGCTTCTTACACTATTTCAGTTGTTTTGGATTCTTCCATTTAGTGTTTTTTGGGGTTGTTGCTTTCTCCTTTCCCCCTTTTTCACTGAGGTGGTTTGAGGTGAAGTTTGGGCCAACAAACCTCTGGAGGAGCTGTAAGGGTATATTAAGAGGCTGCTGATGGGGTCATTGTCTCTCTGCCTCCCCATGTGTGGCCTGGGACAAGAGTCACTTCAGCCATGGTTAGGCAGTAACTAGGGAGGGGGCTATTTTGGGTAGAGGGGGAAGGTTGGTTGAGATGACATCCTAGGTGGCATCCTAGCTTGCTGGGCATGAGCAAGTCCCCTTTGGAAGAGGGAGGGTGGACTGCTACATTGGCCTTTCCATCTTCACCCTAACCTTAACCCCAGCACCATGACCCATATAATCCAGGGGATTTAGACAGGTGCACTGTTCCAGAGAGGGGAGGGTAGGACCCCAGGCCCTGACGACCATGGTTCCTTAATTGGCCAGGCACCACACAGTAAGTCAAGCACCTACCAGCTGCTCTACAGGAAAGGAAAAAGTGAATGAAGACTGAGAGCACCTGGATTATTATGAAACATGGATGGGATCAGGCAGGAGGGATTTTTTGCTTTGTAAAATAGTAATAAAAGGCATCAGGGACTGCAGGTCAGGTCGTTGTGGGGCTGTGCCTCACTACTGTGCTGTGCCCGATGCCTGTGAAACACACACGCACACACACTAACAGATGCACAAAAGACTTGCACACAAACACACACACACGTGTTTCGGGCTCAATCTCTAAGTCATGGTGAAGTATTTGTTGTCCATTTCCATTCCTGCTCAGCTTTTCTTTGTGTTGGTCTGTATAATATGGATTGTGAAGAAGCCCTTTCTGGTTCCTAGTTTGATTTGTTGTTGTGCCATGATCAGAATTTCTGTTTTAGGAAGCACTGTGCATTCAACGGTATAGCTAATAGCAGAAGAGGCACCACAAATGTATAAAAAAATAACTTCTTACCTCATTTTTTTCTTATTCAAACTACTATTATTATGTTTTCCAAACCATGGCGATGAGTTCTCAAGAAATTGTATTGTCTTGATCAGGCGGCTAGGCATAAAGCTTGTGATCAACGCAAATGATTTATCTTTCACTGAATAAAAAGAGAAAAAAGACAGATGTGTTTGAGTCTGACACAATCACTCTACATACTGTATAATGTTTATTCTGTTTCAACATGTTAGTGTTCAGCTGCAGGCCTCGAGGGCCACCATGTCAGCTGGTTTATGTGTTTCCTGGTTTGTAATTTATCAACTAGTGTCTTTGACTGGCTAGGGAGTAGCCAATCACACCGGTCTCTGATAAAAGGCAATGACAAAAACCAGGGCGATGTTCAGTAGGAGAAACCTCCCTGTTTCAAAAGTTATCTAAAACTAATATATAAAATAATCCAGAGGACCTCTTATTTATTTATTTATTTATTTATTTTACCACAAAAAAATTTAATTTGGGGGGGGGGGGGGGGGGTTTCAGTTATATATTTTTCAGTTTCTTATGGGATAATCTGTAGAAGAATGTTCCATCTCCAAATGGCCTTCCCATCTGAACGTTTTAAGACATTGCACTTTTTTCAACACAAACCTATGTAGAAGACCGAGGCAACCAAGGTGCATCTCAGTTGAAGGGCTAAATGTTTTCAGTCAGCCTGTAAAGTATTGTTCATCTGGAAATGAGCACCAGTGAAGTTAGTGAAGAACAAAACGTACAGTACCCTCCCAACTCCGCCACTATTGATTCAAGTTGTTTCTTTGAAGACTTTAACAGTGCTTGCCATATTCACCTTTGAATTGACTTAATCTCCAGTTAAGTTTTACAGTCAAACCTATGAGTGACCTTTCATTCGTGTCATACTGCATTCATGTTTCTGTTAAATGTGGATTTTGTTCAGAAGTCTGTGTGCTCAGTGTCCAGCCAAGAATGGACAAAGATTTACATAATGCAACTGATAAAATTTTTCCTTCCATCATTTACAAACACTAATTATTTACAGTGCAAAAAGGAATGATGTATCCACAGCAAAATGCTAATCTGATTATATGGAAGTGCACATTGACTGTTTGGGTAAGTGATTAGCAAGACACTAGTCACTAACATCATCTGACTGTATAGAATAAAAGGCACCAACTATGCAAATAAAGACGAGCTCTACAGGTGTAATAGTCAAGGCTCCTCTTCCATCTAATTACAGCATCTTGTCTGTCAACCATCTTGAAACTAATCAATGCCTGTGATGTGATCCATACTCAATTAAATCCAAAATAAAGGGCCACATTTACCAATCACTTCCACCAGTCCAAGGTTTGCACAAGTTATTTTCTGAGAGAAAGAAATTAGTATTTTAAAATGAAGTTAAACCATGAAAGTGTCATTAGTAACACCTGCTTCACTCTCCTTGGATAACAACAGATGGAGCGAACTTCATACCAGAGCAAAACATTTAGGTTGCATCCCAAGTGGCACCCTCTTCCCTGATCTGTTGGTATATAGTGAATAGTGTGCCATTTGGGCCATTTTATAATGAGGAATGTCCAAAATCTGGTTGTTTGGATAAAGAGAGCTGGTTCTTATTTGGGTATTAGGTGAAGTCTGCCATTTTGCCATTCAAATGAATTTACCAGCTAGATTGACCCCCTAGAGTCTATGTCCGTGCCCCTGTGGAAATGTAATTAGCATAATAAACACATCTCCATCAAAATCTCTCTGTTTAAGATGGAGCATTTGCGGTGGAAGTTGGCCAAGCTACAGCGGTGTTTGTCAGACAATGACACATCCCGGTCTTCTCACGAAAATGTCTGTAGTGTCCAAACGGTTTGGCCTCCAAACTAATAGAGCCCCACAGTGGAGGTGTCATAATACCCGTAAAACCTAGCGGTCAAACAAGGAAATGGTTCCAATCATTTTTCCTAAATTTATTTTTCCTATAGGGAATGTTAGAATCACTTAAAATAAGGGCTGGGTTTCGTGTAGGCTTACCCTGGCGTGACGTTTTGATAACCGTGTAAATCTCTCTCGGACAAGGTAACTTTAATCAATATATTTACTCTCAGATTTGAAAATGCTAATTAGCGTCAAAGTAGACACCATACAAGACTACAAATCCCTGCAAGCTCCTGCGCGTCATCTTTCGCTGACACCTTTGCTAACAGCTATACTGTCAAAGAAATGTAACCAAATGTATCTAACATAGTTAATCCAGAGATTCTTACCTTTGCCTTGATTTGGCAGTTTTGTCCAGATCATCATGGCATTTGCAGTTATTTGACAGCCATATTAGCAGCTAATTAGCATTTCATTTTTGTGGGGGTAAATACAGGCGAATATATTGATAAAAGTCACCTTGTCCTAGAGAGATTTACACGGTTATCAAAATGTCACGCCAGGGTAAGCCTGTACGAAACAGCCCTTATTTTAAGTGTTTATAAAATCTCCAATGGGGAAAAATGAATGGTGGATAAACGATTGCAACCATTTCCTTGTTTGACTGCTAGGTTTTATGGGTATTATGACTCATACTGTGGTACTCTATATGACCACTCTATGGAAAGATGAGACTCTCACGATGGTGTTCTCTACGACCCCCACAATCGTCACGGGACTCGTCAGAAGTCGGTACCGCCAATCTGCCAACTTCTGTCTGTAGCGTCCAAACAATTTTGGCTACACACTAACATGACCCCTCTGTGAAAAGGTGAGACTCTCACGAACACGGAAAGGTGAGAATCTCATAAACATGTCGGTTGTTTTGCTCTATGACCCACACAAGATGCATCTGAGGGTAGCCTGGTACCAGTTAAAAGATTAGTGCCCCAAAAAAAAGGTTAAATATGGGCTTTGACTCCTAAGGATTAAGTTCAGTCAACCAGAGACAGGAAACTTTTCCTGACCATGTGACCTGACCAGTAACAACTCTGGGCCTAGTCTACACTCTTAGCAAAAAGGGTTCTTTGTCTGTCAACATAAGATAACCCTTTTTTGGTTCCAGGTATAACCTTTTTGGGTTCCATGTAGAACCCTCTGTGGAAAGGGTTCTACATGAAAGCCAAAAGGGTTCTACCTGTAACATAATGGGTTCTACCTGCAACCAAAAATGGTTATTGAAAGGGTTCTCCTATGGGAGCAGCCGAAGAACCCTTTTAGGTTCTAGATAGCACCTTTTGTTTCTAAGAGTGTATAGCCTAGTATATAATTTAGGTTCAGAGGTTTTCCAGGTGACATCACGTGATCCCGAAAAAATTCCAGACCCTAATTCTGTTATGGAGTGATCTGATATGGTTGCCTTCAGACTGGACCATGACTTCTTTGCAGAACAGCTTTACATGCATAGAGAACAGCAGCCACATCTCTTCCTCCTCAATGGTGACTCATCTACATACAGTACGTGTCTAATCTGTTTATCTGCTCTGTCTGAGCACACACTCTTTCCACCCATATTCCCTCACCATCTGAGATTCTTCCCCTCTCTTTGTGTTCTGCTCTGCTCTGTTGGTACAATGTTGTTGTTTTTCTCAGTAGCTTGAGCTAAATGACAGCTGAAAGCCTTAACAGAGCCATAGTGTATGTGTGCACATGCATGCATCTGCGCATGTGCAGGTACCTTATGTATGTCTATGTGTGGGTGTGTGTGTATGTTTGAGTGACAAGTTATGAGGTTTGAGGATGAGTCTCCCAGCCTAGAATTACATGGGCTTCCCTCTGGGCCCTGGCTGATGAGCCCTGGCTGATGAGCCCTGACAGATCTGAGAGCAGTGTGGGTGTGCTGGCTGGATTCAAGCGGTCAGAGGCTCTCTCTGGTCCCTCAGCTCGTCTGTGATTAACCAATCCATCCATTTGCCATCATAAAAATAGAATGCCATTTTCTCTTCTAGGAATTATATTTCTATATTTGCCACATTCTCGTGCTTGGAATGAGTCATTGGTAAAACAGTTTGCAGAGGAGATCTATATTCACGCTGAAACCATTTTAAAACAGTTTTATATGATTAAAACCGGCGGGAGAAATGTATAGAGTGTTTGAGACCATTCTCAAATGCAAATTAGTTATCAATTAAGAATATTTGTTTGTAGTTCAAGTTAATTAAGATGAATCAGTTGTGAACTTGACTAAAAGCATCACGGTCGTGTGGTGATGAATTGAACAAAGAGCTAATCTTAAATTGACCACTCAATCGCAATTAAGAGCTCAATTAATTAAGCTTGATTAATTGAGAGCTCAGAACGTAATCAAATTGAAACCCTGCAATCAGATTGGCCTGAAGCAACACCATGCAGACATAATAATGATGGGTCTATTTCATATTGATGAATATAAAGCCTATTTTTCTCCACATTATGTTACATTTTAAGTAGGAGCACAATCTGATCATATTAGGATACCCAATCACCAAGAACATGTTATGGATCTATTTTCAAAATCTGTCCGTGACCCCACTCTCTGAGTGTCTCAGGGAGAGTGGTAGATACAAAAACACATTTCCAATTCACACATGCGTATTAATACACACTTGTATTGGTGTGAAATAGGACAAATATAAGCACCCATCAAATTATTATTATAAATCTGTATAATTTATAGAGAGCTAAGAGAACTGTGGAAGAATAGCTGACTTCTATGATGAGTGATGATTCATTCTACTGATGAAATGTTCATAGGGCCATATCAAGTACACAGTCCCTATATATTTTCTGCTGTCTTTACTTATACCAACACAGATTCACACACACACGCACGCACGCATGCACGCACACACACACAATAGGCCTATATCAGTCAAAATGGTACATTGCTTTGATGATGGAAACAACCTGCATCTTGTCTGTATAGATTTATTAGCAGACCACATTGAGGTTATCAAGGAGAGAGATGTTCACTGTACAAACCACTGACTCCTCAATGGGACTAAAATGAAGAGTCTTTAGCGATGAAGCACACTCAAGTCGATGTCAATTTTGAACATTATTTGGTATTTCTCTGCCGGAAATGCTGGGGAATTATTGTAATAATCACCAATGTATGTTTTTTGTGGTGTATGTCTGGGAAATATCACAGGTTATAATTGTTTATATATTTTGGGATTTTAACTTTTCAGAATGTGTTTTTATTTGTATTCTTCTGTTGATTTGTGGTTTATGAACAATGAACCCCTTTTCATCACCTGTACTTATGTTATTGAGCAAATGTACCAAAATAAAATCCACTGCTTAAGGATTTCATGAACTGACTGTTTTAATTCCTGCATACTCTACATTTGTCTTCATAAAGGTAACATTTTTATATTATTCCTAACTCTAAAATATTAACCATTCATTACACATATATATCCTAAGCACATCATTAAAATGACATTATATATCTAGATAGAGGTTAATGAATGTAGGTACATTGATACATGCATAGACTGGCGGGTAGGAGCGTTGGCCCAGTAACCGAAAAGGTTGCTGGATAAAATCCCCGAGCTGACAAGGTAAAAATCTGTCATTCTGCCCCTAAGCAAGGCAGTTAACCCCCTGTTCCCCGGGTGCCGAAGATGTGGATGTCGAATAAGGCAGCCCTCCGCACCTCTCTGATTCAGAGGGGTTGGGTTCAAATGCGGAAGAAACATTTCAGTTGAACGCATTCAGTTGTACAACTGCCTAGGTATTCCCCTTTCTTTTCCCAATATCCTGTGGTCCTGTGTGGCTCAGTTGGTAGAGCATGGTGCTTGCAACACCAAGGGCTGTGGGTTTGAATCCTGCTGTGGACTGCCATATGTGAAATGTATGTATGCATGACTAAGTTGCTTTGGATAAAAGTGTCTGCTAAATGGCATATATTAGTAACCTAAATGTTTTGTTAATTGCTCCATACTACTCTGTAGGTGTTGTAGCCTACACACTGACAGGTGCTGACATCATCTCTGTAGGTGTCTACACACTGACAGGTGCTGACATCATCTCTGTAGGTGTTGTAGCCTACACACTGACATGTGCTGACATCATCTCTGTAGGTGTTGTAGTCTACACACTGACATGTGCTGACATCATCTCTGTAGGTGTCTACACACTGACAGGTGCTGACATCATCTCTGTAGGTGTTGTAGCCTACACACTGACATGTGCTGATATCATCTCTGTAGGTGTCTACACACTGACATGTGCTGATATCATCTCTGTAGGTGTTGTAGCCTACACACTGACATGTGCTGATATCATCTCTGTAGGTGTCTACACACTGACATGTGCTGATATCATCTCTGTAGGTGTCTACACACTGACAGGTGCTGATATCATCTCTGTAGGTGTTGTAGCCTACACACTGACATGTGCTGATATCATCTCTGTAGGTGTTGTAGCCTACACACTGACAGGTGCTGATATCATCTCTGTAGGTGTCTACACACTGACAGGTGCTGACATCATCTCTGTAGGTGTCTACACACTGACAGGTGCTGACATCATCTCTGTAGGTGTTGTAGCCTACACACTGACAGGTGCTGATATCATCTCTGTAGGTGTCTACACACTGACAGGTGCTGACATCATCTCTGTATGTGTTGTAGCCTACACACTGACAGGTTCTGACATCATCTCTGTAGGTGTTGTAGCCGACACACTGACATGTGCTGATATCATCTCTGTAGGTGTTGTAGTCTACACACTGACAGGTGCTGACATCATCTCTGTAGGTGTCTACACACTGACAGGTGCTGACATCATCTCTGTAGGTGTTGTAGCCTACACACTGACATGTGCTGATATCATCTCTGTAGGTGTCTACACACTGACAGGTGTTGATACCATCTCTGTAGGTGTTGTAGCCTACACACTGACATGTGCTGATATCATCTCTGTAGGTGTCTACACACTGACAGGTGTTGATACCATCTCTGTAGGTGTTGTAGCCTACACACTGACAGGTGCTGATATCATCTCTGTGGGTGTTGTAGCCTACACACTGACAGGTGCTGATATCATCTCTGTAGGTGTTGTAGCCTACACACTGACATGTGCTGATATCATCTCTGTAGGTGTCTACACACTGACAGGTGCTGACATCATCTCTATAGGTGTCTACACACTGACATGTGCTGATATCATCTCTGTAGGTGTTGTAGCCTACACACTGACATGTGCTGATATCATCTCTGTAGGTGTTGTAGCCTACACACTGACAGGTGCTGATATCATCTCTGTAGGTGTTGTAGTCTACACACTGACAGGTGCTGATATCATCTCTGTAGATGTTATAGCCTACACACTGACAGGTGCTGATGTATAGGGGCATACGTTACGTGGGTGGGAAGTGTAGGAACACAATCTCACAGGAAATAATATTGTATATGGAAACATTTCATTTTCAAAGGTTGTAATTGAATGCAACAATGTTTTTCCTTGCTAAATGCATGCTTTTTATGCGTTGTGGCTTTCACGTTTGTTGACTGTGATAGATTACTGTGTCAGTGCTGCCAAATGCACTTAGATGGAAACGTTGTGCCCATCTGCTCATTTGATGGCCTTCCAACTCGATTTAGTTCACCTGAGCAGAGAATACCAGCCAGGCTGCAGCAGTCTCTCCTTCTCCAAGCAGCAGTGAGGAGAGAGGTCACTGTAGTGAATTTGGCAGGAAGCTGTAGCCTACACTCTAAAAATTAGGGGTTCAACAAGGGTTCTTCTAAGATCGTCAAAGTTCTTTGAAGATCCTTAGTGTTCTTGGCACTGAAAATTGCCCCCAAAAGGTTCTTCCAAAAACCCGATAGGAGGTGGGGTTCATCGAGGAACCTCCTTAGTTGGTGGGGGTTCCTGCAGGAACCTAACTGCCCAACTGAAACATTTTGATTTGAATTTGAAAGGACAGCAGGTGCAGGCACTTAACTGAACAATGTAAAGATCTCCTCAATTTAAGGTAAGTTTTGTCCCTTATATGATCTAAATGGATATTGTTTTGTAATGATACCATCTATCTTTTCATATTTGTGCAAATCTTTCTAAAACAGAAAATGGACACAATTCAATGGATATCAATCAAGAAACAGGTAAGATTATGTCGGCTATAATATGTTGAAGGCTAGCTGTATTGGGTGCAGATGTCTGAACTACTCACTTTTGTGTCTGTGTCTGCAGGTATACAGACGAGGAGGCATACAAAGGTATGTCTACTGGTATGTTATGCAGATCACATGTACCATCCTCTTCCCTTACCTCTTCAATGAAAACCCAATAGGCCTCTACAATACGGACAGGGTACGTATATGAAAACCATCATCAAAACAGTGTTTTTCATTCACATTTAACACAAAAACCAAGGTATGAATACTGTTGTGTGCATGTTTTGTTAAACATCTGTATAATTACTATTTTTGGATTCACAGACTTCAACCTCCCTACACCTCTGATGAATATAACAGGAAACCTGTTCAATCACCACTCACTGCAAAATCATTATGGCTATGGATACAGAGAACATCAACACATTAACATCAACACGCCAGAGGATATACCCTTTGGACTTGGGACTCTGCTGGGAGTTTACCTCATATTTGGATTTCTTTATGCTGCTTTGCCACTAAAATCATAATAAGCACTGACAACTAAAATATTGTGTTATTGTTATGCGTATCATTAATAATAAGAACCCTTTTAAAGGGTTCTTCAAAGAATTTATAGGGGTTCCCCCATTGTTTTGATTTGAAGAAGCCGTAAAGGATACCCCAGGAACCTTTTCTTTTTAGAGTGCATTGATACAATGCATAGCAAGCACCTTGTGGAAATATGAGTATATTATATTTAATGCAGTAATTGTGCACAATGGCAGGGTTATGGACTTTATAAAAAATACCAATAGGCCTACCAGAGAGGATGGGGAAAACGTAGCCTATATGAACCCTCTTTGGGCCTACAAGTTTTAGTGGAAGCCCAACAGAATAGATCATGCCTGCCAAGAACAGCAACCTGGTCTCAGAGTCTTTTGTATTATTCTGTACATGGAGACACTCCATTTGTATGATATGTTATGTTTCGTTTCGTATGGTATGTATTAATTTGTGGATGTCCATCATCCATTTCGTATGATATGTTATGAATTACAATTCGTATTATATGTTACGAATTTTCCAAAACGTAGAATATGTTACAAATTTGCAAAATATACAATATGTTACAAATTTGCAAATATACAATATGTTACAAATTTTCTGAACGTATGATATGTTACAATTTCAAGCTAGGTAGCCTATATGTTACGCATAACAATAACACAATATTTTAGTTGTCAGTGCTTATTATGATTTTATGATATGTTATGTTTCGTTTCGTATGGTATGTATTAATTTGTGGATGTCCATCATCCATTTCGTATGATATGTTATGAATTACAATTCGTATTATATGTTACGAATTTTCCAAAACGTAGAATATGTTACAAATTTGCAAAATATACAATATGTTACAAATTTGCAAATATACAATATGTTACAAATTTTCTAAACGTATGATATGTTACAATTTGGGGGGGTTAGGATTAAGTTTAGGAGTTAGGTTAAAGGGTTAAGGTTACGTTTAGCTAAAAAGGTTAAGGTTAGAGGAAGGGTTAGCTAACATGCTAAGTAGTTACAAAGAAGAAAAAAGTAGTAAGAAGTTGAAAAGTTGCTAAATACCTAAAATGCTAAAGTTCTCCTGATGAGATTCGAAC
Source organism: Salmo salar (assembly GCF_965601325.2). Classification (NCBI taxonomy): domain Eukaryota; kingdom Metazoa; phylum Chordata; class Actinopteri; order Salmoniformes; family Salmonidae; genus Salmo; species Salmo salar. The sequence continues at coordinate 79,644,835 of NC_138293.1, read as the reverse complement.
TTGCAATCTTTGGGTTGCTAGACGTTCGCGTTATACACCCACCCCGACTAACCATCCTACTTTTGTTCTTGTCTTAAGTAACCATTTGTCTTAACAACACTACTAAACGTAACATATCATACTAATGCTGGTTTCCCGGATTGACATTTACTATTTTACGTCTAGTCTATGAGACCAGGCTGAGAACAGTGTTATTAGGCCTGCCTATGCCTACCCTACAGGTAAAATATTAACCTTTTGAATTCAGATGTTAAATCAATATAACATTTTCCTGCCAATACAGTTACAGGCATTTTATGTTCCATGCATTTACCTGCCTCTATGTCTTTATGTGCTCTCCTTCAAAAATGCGCACACACGCGCACAGATCGGAAATTGTCGGTCACCTTGGAGATGAGAAACATTGAAGAGGGTAGGTTACGACTGTCTCAGCCTCTACTTTCCACACGAAAACTCTCAGCGAAGCACCCTCAATATATCTGTTCAACTGTATATACGATTTAAAAGCTTTGAGAAAAAAACGATGATTGCATAAACTGGCGCGAAGCACATGTCGGACACGTCCATGTTTTGCGCCTTCAGAATGTCTTGAGAAAGAAGACGCTCTGATTGTCCACCGTCGACCCTGCAAGCAAACGTAGAACCTGCTGGTGAAATTGTATCAATTTACAAATGACAAGATTCTGAAGCTCTGCTGCATCCTATCTAATTCAGATATGACCTAATTTAATCGCATGTTTTCAAAACCATATAGTATTTCTCTTGAAATAAGGAGTAGTCTAAGAATATGATGCCTTAAACCAATGTGGTTAAAAAAGGGCCATTTTGGGATTATGATAATTATTTTCCTGGAAACCCGACGTTGGGCATAAATGAGAATTTTAACCAAAGTTTCCTCTCACATCTACCAGCCAGAATGTTTAATAACGTTACATTTTAACGTACAGTACATTACCGGTATATTTTTTCCCTCATTAATCTACACACAATACCCAATAATGACAAATCAAAAACGATTTATTTTTGGCAAACTCCAAGCAGGCTCTTTACTGAGGAGTGGCTTCTGTCGGCCACTCTGCCATAAATGCCTGATTGGTGAAGTGCTGCAGAGATGGTTGTCCTTCTGGAAGGTTCTCCCATCTCCACAGAGGAACTCTGGAGCTCTTTCAGAGTGACCATCAGATTCTTGGTCACCTCCCTGACCAAGGCCCTTCTCCCCCGATTGCTCAGTTTGGCCAGGCAACCAGCTCTAGGAAGAGTCTTGGTGGTTCCAAACTTCTTCCAGTTAAGAATGATGGAGGCCACTGTGTTCTTGGGGACCTTCAATGCTCCAGACATGTTTTGGTACCCTTCCCAGATCTGTGCCTCGTCACAATCCTGTATCAGAGCTCTACGACAATTCCTTCAACCTCATGGCTTGGTTTTTGCTCTGACATGCACTGTCAACTGTGGGACCTTATATAGACAGGTGTGTGCCTTTCCAAATCATGTCCAATCAATTGACTTTACCACAGGTGGACTCCAATCAAGTTCTAGAAACATCTCAAGGATGATCAATGGAAGCAGGATGCACCTGAGCTCAATTTCAAGTCTCATAGCAAAGTGTCTGAATACTTATTTTTATTTAATTAGGCAAGTCAGTTAACAACAAATTCTTATTTACAATGACGGCCTAGGAACAGTCGGTTAACTGCCTTGTTCAGGGGCAGAACAACAAATTTTAACCTTGTCAGCTCGGGGATTCGATCCAGGAACCTTTCGGTAAACACAAAGCTACATGCCGCCCCATGTAAAGAAGGTATTTGTGTTTTTTATTTTTAATTCATTTGCAAACATTTCTAAAAAACTGTTTTCACTTTGTCATTCTGGGGTATTGTGTGTAGATTGATGAAGAAATATGTTTATTTAATTAGAGGTCGACCGATTAATCGGAATGGCCGATTAATTGGGGCCGATTTCAAGTTTTCATAACAATCGGTAATCTGTATATTTGGCCACCGATTTTATATATATATATATATTTTTTTTTACACCTTTATTTAGCTTGGCAAGTCAGATTAAGAACACATTCTTATTTACAATGACGGCCTAGAAACGGGGGTTAACTGCCTTGTTCAGGGGGGGGATTTGTTTTTGCAACCTTCGGTTACCAGTCCAACGCTCTAACCACCTGCCCTACATTGCACTCCACAAGGATTAACAGGCTGACTACCTGTAACGCGAGGGCAGCAAGAAGCAAAGGTAAGTTGCTAGCTAGCATTAGACTTATAAAAAACTATCAATCTTAACATAATCACTAGTTAACTACACATGGTTGATGATATTACTAGTTTATCTAACGTGTCCTGCGTTGCATATGATCGATGCGGTGCCTGTTAATTTTCATTGAATCACAGCCTACTTCGACAAACGGGTGTTGATTTAACAAGCGCATTTGCTAAAAACGTACTGTCGTTGCACCAATGTACCTAACCATAAACATCAATGCCTAACAGGAATATTTAGACTTAGTCACCCGTTAGATAAAATACAGAACGGTTCCGTATGTCACTGAAAGAAAAAAACTTTTGTTTTCGAGATGATAGTTTCCAGATTCGACCATATTAATGACCCAAGGCTCGTATTTCTGTGTGTTTATTATATTATAATTAAGTCTATGATTTGATAGAGCAGTCTGACTGAGCGGTGGTAGGCAGCAGCAGGCTCGTAAGCATTCATTCAAACAGCCCTTCGCTGTGCTTCAAGCATTGCGCTGTTTATGACTTCAACCTGGGTGGGTATAATTTGTGGAACGTTCCAACAGGAATCTATTCCAAAAACTTCGTAAATAACAAGGTTTCCAAAAAACAACGCATACAAAGTTGTATAGCGGCAGAATAAGATACCGGGTAGGGAGTGGTCTATTTCATCACGTTTATTCCGAAAAATGTCTGTCCTCACATGTCTGTTTGCCTATGGACAAACATTAAGAATAAGCAACGTGGTGAGTTGATGCCTATTTGGCAGCTAGTTAGCTAGGTTTGTATGCGTTGCTACTTTGTATGCGTTGTTGGTTGGCAACCTTTTACGTTTTTTGGAACAGATTCCTGTTGGAACGCTCCACAAATTATACCCACCCCTTCAAGCCTATCAACTCTCAAGATTAGGCTGGTGTAACCGATGTGAAATGGCTAGCTAGTTAGCCGGGTGCATGCTAATAGCGTTTCAAACGTCACTCGCTCTGAGACTTGGAGTAGTTTTTTCCCTTCCTCTGCATGGGTAACGCTGCTTCGAGAGTGGCTGTTGTCGATGTGTCCCTGGTTTGAGCCCAGGTAGGAGCGAGGAGAGGGACGGAAGCTATACTGTTACACTGACAATACTAAAGTGCCTATAAGAACATCCAATAGTCAAAGGTATATGAAATACAAATCGTATAGAGAGAAATAGTCCTATAATTACTATAATAATATAATAACTACAACCTAAAACTTCTTACCTGGGAATATTGAAGACTCATGTTAAAAGGAACCACTAGCTTTCATATGTTCCCATGTTCTGAGCAAGGCACTTAAACATTAGCTTTCTTACATGGCACATATTGCACTTTTACTTTCTTCTCCAACACTTTGTTTTGCATTATTTAAACCAAATTGAACATGTTTCATTATTTATTTGAGGTTAAATTGATTTTATTGATGTATTATATTAAGTTAAAATAAGTGTTCATTCAGTATTGTTGTAATTGTCATTATAAAAAAAAGAGGAAATAATCGGCCGATTAATCGGGATCGGCTCTTTTGACCCTCCAATAATCGATATCGGCGTTGAAAAATCATAATCGGTCGACCTCTATATTTAATCAATTTTATAATAAGGCTGTAGCGTAACAAAATGTGGAAAAATTCAAGGTGTCTGAATACTTTCCGAATGCACTGTATATGCAACAATTTCAGTGATTTTACTGAGTTACAGTTCATATAAGAAAATCAGTCAATTGAAATAAAGTCATTAGGCCCTAATCTATGGATTTCACATGACTGGGCAGGGCGCAGCCATGGGTGAGCTTGTGAGGGCATAGGCCCACCCACTGGGGAGCCAGGCCCAGCCAATCATAATTTGTTTTCCCTCACAAAAGGGCTTTATTACAGACAGAAATACTCCTCAGTTTCATCAGCTGTCCGGGTAGCCGGTCTCAGACGATCCCGCCCGCAGGTGAATTAGCCGGATGTAGAGTTCCTGGGCTGGCATGGTTACACGTGGTCTGCGATTGTGAGGCTGGTTGGACGTACTACCAAATTCTCTAGGTGGCTTATGGTAGAGAAATTAACATTAAATTCTCTGGCAACAGCTCTGTTGGACATTCCTGCTGTCAGCATGTCAATTGCACACGACCTCAAAACTTGAGACGTCTGTGGCATTGTGTTGTGTGACAAAACTGCTCATTTTAGAGTTGCATTTTATTTTCCCCAGCACAAAGTGCACCTGTGTAATGATCATGCTGTTTAATTCTTGCGGATCAGTGGGACGCTACCGTTTCACCTGGCCAACATCCGGTGAAATTGCAGAGCGCCAAATTCAAATTAAATTACTATAAATATTCAACTTTCATGAAATCACAAGTGCAATACATCAAAATAAAGCTTAACTTGTTGTTAATCCAGCCGCCATGTCAGATATCAAAAAGGCTTTACGGCGAAAGCAAACCATTCGATTATCTGAGGACAGCGCCCAGCACACAAATGCATAACAAATCATTTTCAACCAGGGAGTTGCAACACGAAAGTCAGAAATAGCGATATAATATATGCCTTACCTTTGAAGATCTTCTTCTGTTGGCACTCCAAAAGGTCCCAGTTACATTACAAATGGTCCTTTTTTTCGATAAACTCCTTCTTTATATCCATAAAAACTCAGTTTAGCTGGCGCGCTTCAGTCAATAATCCACTCGTTTTCCCTCCTTCAAAATGCATACAAATGAATCCCAAACGTTACCAATAAACTTATCCAAACAAGTCAATCAACTTTTATAATCAAACCTAAGGTACCCTAATATGCAAATAAACGATCAAATTTAAGACAGAGAATCGTTATTCTCTACCAGAGATAAACTTACCAGGAAACACTACAGCCAAAATGGGAGCCACCTAGAAAAACTACAATTTCTGGCTCAATTTTCCAAAAACCAGCCTGAAACTCTTTCTAAAGACTGTTGACATCTAGTGGAAGCCCTAGGAACTGCAATCGGGGACATTTTCGCCCTATTATAAAAGTGCCAGCCATTGAAATCAGTGGTAGGATATATTTTTTTTTTGGGGGGGGGGGGGGGGGGGGGGGTTTGTCCTCGGGGTTTCGCCTGCCATTTCAGTTCTGTTATACTCACATTCATTATTTTAACAGTTTTAGAAACGTTATAGTGTTTTCTATCCAAATCTACCAATTATATGCATATCCTAGCTTCCTGGCCTGAGTAGCAGGCAGTTTACTTTGGGCACGCTTTTCATCCGGACGTCAAAATACCGCCCCCTGTCCCAAAGAAGTTAATCAGCTTCTTGATAGGCCACACCTGTCAGGTGGATGGATTATCTTGGCAAAGAAGAATTGCTCACTAACAGGGATGTAAACAAATTTATGCACAATGGGACCAACACTTTACATGTTGCGTTTATATTTTTGTTCAGTATATATACATTTTTCAAAGCGCTGGTAGTGCCTTGAGATTTATATCACCTGAAGCATGCGCATAACCATGTAAACACGTGCATAAAATCGGCAAGTACTGCTCAGGGATTAGTGCTTTATGATTTGTGTTTTTTGAAGTCAGTTCTGTTTCAGTTCGATTATTAAAAAATAATCACTGTTTTGATTTCGGTTTAGATTTTTTTTTTCTCAACATTAAATGCATTGTGCATTATGTGGTTTGAATGCTGTAACAACACAGAATTAAACAGTTAATGAAAGTTCCATGATGGTAGTGACTGGCTATTACTGCTTATCAATTATTAACCATCATTTATTCAACTTTAATCAAATATTTCAGTTGTTTTGTATATTACATTTGTTTTATTTAATTACTTTATTACTTAATTCCAAGTCACCTCATCTCTACAGAGCTGCTGCCTATGCTGTCTGGCAAAATCACTATTTTAGTAGTTCTTCAAAGTAAATAAGGCATTGTAGTTAATTACCACATTTTATGGGTTAAACTATTTGGAATATTGGCCTGTTGGAAACTACTACATCGCACGATTCAGACTGGATTTGATTTATCTCTCGAAAAACTCATTGAGCTCACAGAAAAAAAGAACAAAATGGAATTCAAATAATTTAACCTATGTCTGTCATTTAGTTGTTTAAAAAAACTTTTTTTTTAAATGCATGCATCTATGCAAATGCGTATTTGTATGTTGTGCGCATGCTTCAGGTGATAGAAATCTGAAGGCATTACCTTCCCTCCCTTCTTATCCTCTCCTGGGAAGTCTGAAGGCACTACCTTCCCTCCCTTCTTATCCTCTCCTGGGAAGTCTGAAGGCACTACCTTCCCTCCCTTCTTATCCTCTCCTGGGAAGTCTGAAGGCACTACCTTCCCTCCCTTCTTATCCTCTCCTGGGAAGTCTGAAGGCACTACCTTCCCTCCCTTCTTATCCTCTCCTGGGAAGTCTGAAGGCACTACCTTCCCTCCCTTCTTATCCTCTCCTGGGAAGTCTGAAGGCACTACCTTCCCTCCCTTCTTATCCTCTCCTGGGAAGTCTGAAGGCACTACCTTCCCTCCCTTCTTATCCTCTCCTGGGAAGTCTGAAGGCACTACCTTCCCTCCCTTCTTATCCTCTCCTGGGAAGTCTGAAGGCACTACCTTCCCTCCCTTCTTATCCTCTCCTGGGAAGTCTGAAGGCACTACCTTCCCTCCCTTCTTATCCTCTCCTGGGAAGTCTGAAGGCACTACCTTCCCTCCCTTCTTATCCTCTCCTGGGAAGTCTGTGAACCACAGAGGAGGCTGGTTGGCTGAGCTATAGGAGGACGGGCTCATTGTAATAGCAGGAATGGAAATAATGGAACAGTATTGAACACATGGAAACTGTATTTTTTCTTCCGGTCCATTCCATTCCATTCCAGTCATTACAATGAGCCCATCCTTTTATATCTCCTGCCACCTCCTCTGGTGGACAGGTGTCTGACAGATGGCTGCATGGCTAAGATCCTTCATGAACAGAATCAATGGGTATTGATTACACTGAAGCCCCAGTCAGTCTGTGACAGTGCTGTGCTGCTGTTTTGTTATTCCCCAGTGGCCACAGAGCTCACAGGGTTACTGCTTCTGTCTGAACTGTGTCTCACTACAAACTCTTCTAACTACACTGGATGTCTCCATTTGTTCTGCTACGGCCACACTACAGGGAGCTGCTGCCTTCTGTCCTTTCATAAGGGTGTTTATTTTAATTTTTTACCTAAATTTAACTAGGCAAGTCAGTTAAGAACAAATTCTTATTTACAATGATGGCCTACACGGGCTAAAAACGGACAACGTTGGGCAAATTGTGCGCTGCCCTATGGGACTCCCAATCACGGCCAGATGTGATGCAGCCTGGGTGTGCAAAGAGGATGCTCGTTACTGTACTTTGGCAGGTCTTACAGATGCCTTTGAGGAACTCTTTTAGAAGAAGTCAAGAGTGTCATATTGTGTTGTCTGTCATTAGATCAGAGGTGATGGCCAATTTATCCATGTTAATAAGCCACTGGCCTATGAGGATGTTACACACTCCAAAGGTGTTGCAGCGGGTTGCACACTGTTACCAAGGGTTGCATGATGCACAATATTGCCATTCTGAATGAAGGTTGGAGATATAGTGTGTTTTATAGTGTGTTTTTATTGGGTTTTATTGGGTGTTCATTGGTGAACAGGTGTGATGGAAGCGGCCAGTACTTCCCTCAGAGATGACTGCCCTCCCTGGGAAGATGTGTCTCTGTCTGCCCCTCACAGAGACGATGGCCTACTGGTCACCCATGTCAACCAAACACAGGACTTACTGGTGAGCTGGTCAAGTTCTCTCTTGAAAAATACATTTTATCTCCATGAGACTAACCTGGATAAATAGTGTTTAGTCTTCCCTTGAAATTATTTAATTGAACTGATTTGTAGTTTGTTTGTGTCTAATGTATAGTCATTCAGATGCTGAATCCACAGGGTAATGGGGTAAATCTTGTTTGTGTCTTTCTAGTTCTTTCTCCACGTTATTACTGCCTGTGTCGACGCTGTCTGTGTTTTAGTCCGTATTGCCCCTGTCTGTCTGTAATGCTGTCTGTGTTTTAGTCCGTATTGCCCCTGTCTGTCTGTAATGCTGTCTGTGTTTTAGTCCGTATTGTCCCTGTCTGTCTGTAATGCTGTCTGTGTTTTAGTCCGTATTGTCCCTGTCTGTCTGTAATGCTGTCTGTGTTTTAGTCCGTATTGTCCCTGTCTGTCTGTAATGCTGTCTGTGTTTTAGTCCGTATTGTCCCTGTCTGTCTGTAATGCTGTCTGTGTTTTAGTCCGTATTGTCCCTGTCTGTCTGTAATGCTGTCTGTGTTTTAGTCCGTATTGTCCCTGTCTGTCTGTAATGCTGTCTGTGTTTTAGTCCGTATTGTCCCTGTCTGTCTGTAATGCTGTCTGTGTTTTAGTCCGTATTGTCCCTGTCTGTCTGTAATGCTGTCTGTGTTTTAGTCCGTATTGCCCCTGTCTGTCTGTAATGCTGTCTGTGTTTTAGTCCGTATTGCCCCTGTCTGTCTGTAGTGCTGTCTGTGTTTTAGTCCGTATTGCCCCTGTCTGTCTGTAGTGCTGTCTGTGTTTTAGTCCGTATTGCCCCTCTCTGTCTGTAGTGCTGTCTGTGTTTTAGTCCGTATTGCCCGTCTGTCTGTAATGCTGTCTGTGTTTTAGTCCGTATTGCCCGTCTGTCTGTAATGCTGTCTGTGTTTTAGTCCGTATTGCCCCTGTCTGTCTGTAATGCTGTCTGTGCTATAGGCCTACCTTATGTCTTAGTCTGTATCCCTCTAAATGTTTCTATGTACAGTATATAGTACTAAGGCTTACTTTATGTCTGTAGTACTGAGCCTCAGAGTGTATCTGTCCTCTACCTTACTGTCTGTGCTCCCAGAGGTCACAGGGTTAGGCTGCGGAGTGGAAGAGCTCCTCTGATTAGCTCCTGACCCACAGTCTCTACAGCTCCGGCCTCTCCCTCTCAACACTCCTCTCACACGGGACCACCAAGATCAGGTAAGTGTGTGTGACAGGGGCCAGCTTTACATATCAGGGCCTATATTCACAAAGAGTATCAGGGTAGAACTGCTGATCTAGGATCAGTTTTGACTTAAATCATAATGAAAAAGAGCAGGGATCTGATACTAGATCTTTTACACTGAGACGCTTTGTTAATACGTGCCCAGGTCCCTAGCACGTCTAGCTCGTTCCATGTTACAAATGCCCTATGCACCTCCATCCAAATTATCCCATCTGGGAAGTTATTGCCTGAGCAAGGCTGCCTGAACGGCCACGTATGAACTATGACCTAATAGCAGTTGCCCTTGTCCTCTGCTCTGACCTCTCTGTGTTGGTGGCAGTGCTGGGGAGGATGGAGGCCTCAGCAGACAGCTGGAGATCACTGCTGCAGCACTCATTCACTTTGACTTCCAGCTGTACCAGTGAGTACTCCTCTCTTACACACACACACATACACACACACACACACACACACACACACACACACACACACACACACACACATGCGTGCAAACTCACACACACACACACACACACACACACACACACACACACACACACACACACACACACACACACACACACCTGGCATGTGGTACCACGCACACATATACACACTGGCACGCACCCACCCACGCAGGCATGCAAGCACACACACACACAAAACAAGTGCTGTCACCCACACACACACAGCTGCAACCGTGACTGCCATTGTTTGTGATAATGAACGTGTTGTTTGGACTCTACAGGGCCATTGAGCTGTACCATGGCAGAATAAGATGGCTGAACCAAGGAAGTATGAAGGTATGGCATAGTAGATCTTCTTCTTCATCATCATATACAGTATATAACTATTGCTATACAACCTAAAGTGTCCAGAGTGACAGTATAGCTGTGCCATTCCCCTGTGTGTGTGGCAGGTGTTTGGGCTGGTGAAGGGGTCCAGAGTAGGGGTCATAGTTGACACCTCAGATGTTAACTGCACCAATACAGACTGCCAGACCTACAGAGGAACCTCCTGGTGAGATAGATATACATTTAGACCCCTGGTTTCGCCCAGTGATGTTTATAAACCCTGGATGACTGACAGGGGGCGGTGTAATAAAGCTACCATGCAGCCATCTTGGTACTCCTCCTCCCTTGTAAAAAAATATATTTTGGAAGCTATAAAAATGCATTTATTCATGTCTAGATTAGTTTTTGACATGTTTATTCTATTACAGACACTTTAATGCATACTTTAAAATTATATTATGTGAGCTAAACATACAAATGAAAAATTATATACTGCTCAAAAAAATAAAGGGAACACTTAAACAACACAATGTAACTCCAAGTCAATCACACTTCTGTGAAATCAAACTGTCCACTTAGGAAGCAACACTGATTGACAATAAATTTCACATGCTGTTGTGCAAATGGAATAGACAACAGGTGGAAATTATAGGCAATTAGCAAGACACCCCCAATAAAGGAGTGGTTCTGCAGGTGGTAACCACAGACCACTTCTCAGTTCCTATGCTTCCTGGCTGATGTTTTGGTCACTTTTGAATGCTGGCGGTGCTTTCACTCTAGTGGTAGCATGAGACGGAGTCTACAACCCACACAAGTGGCTCAGGTAGTGCAGCTCATCCAGGATGGCACATCAATGCAAGCTGTGGCAAGAAGGTTTGCTGTGTCTGTCAGCGTAGTGTCCAGAGCATGGAGGCTCTACCAGGAGACAGGCCAGTACATCAGGAGATGTGGAGGAGGCCGTAGGAGGGCAACAACCCAGCAGCAGGACTGCTACCTCCGCCTTTGTGCAAGGAGGAGCAGGAGGAGCACTGCCAGAGCCCTGCAAAATGACCTCCAGCAGGCCACAAATGTGCATGTGTCTGCTCAAACGGTCAGAAACAGACTCCATGAGGGTGGTATGAGGGCCCGACGTCCACAGGTGGGGGTTGTGCTTACAGCCCAACACCATGCAGGACGTTTGGCATTTGACAGAGAACACCAAGATTGGCAAATTCGCCACTGGCGCCCTGTGCTCTTCACAGATGAAAGCAGGTTCACACTGAGCACATGTCACAGTCGTGACAGACGTGACAGTCTGGAGACGCCGTGGAGAACATTCTGCTGCCTGCAACATCCTCCAGCATGACCGGTTTGGCGGTGGGTCAGTCATGGTGTGGGGTGGCATTTCTTTGGGGGGCCGCACAGCCCTCCATGTGCTCGCCAGAGGTAGCCTGAATGCCATTAGGTAGCGAGATGAGATCCTCAGACCCCTTGTGAGACCATATGCTGGTGCGGTTGGCCCTGGGTTCCTCCTAATGCAAGACAATGCTAGACCTCATGTGGCTGGAGTGTGTCAGCAGTTCCTGCAAGAGGAAGGCATTGATGCTATGGACTGGCCCGCCCGTTCCCCAGACCTGAATCCAATTGAGCACATCTGGGACATCATGTCTCGCTCCATCCACCAACGCCACGTTGCACCACAGACTGTCTAGGAGTTGGCGGATGCTTTAGTCCAGGTCTGGGAGGAGATCCCTCAGGAGACCATCCGCCACCTCATCAGGAGCATGCCCAGGCGTTGTAGGGAGGTCATACAGACACATGGAGGCCACACACACACTACTGAGCCTCATTTTGACTTGTTTTATGGACATTACATCAAAGTTGGATCAGCCTGTAGTGTGGTTTTCCACTTTAATTTTGAGTGTGACTCCAAATCCAGACCTCCATGGGTTGATAAATTGGATTTCAATTGATTATTTTTGTGTGATTTTGTTGTCAGCACATTCAACTATGTAAAGAAAAAAGTATTTAATAAGATTATTTCATTCATTCAGATCTAGGATGTGTTATTTTAGTGTTCCTTTTATTTTTTTGAGCAGTGTATTAAAAAAATGACCTTAAAGTATTTCTTTAGAGAATACTAATATTAGTGTCCTCACTACAACAAAAACATTCTTAAATACATGTAATTTTGTCCTTGAAACATTTCATTGAAATACTGTAGAATTCCATTCATTCCTATGGAGGACTGCTCCTACAAAGGAGTGCTAATATGGCCGACCAGTGGCTTCAAAGCCTCTCAATGGCCAATATATTGCATCAGCAATCCAGAGTTTGTATATATCATTGGTTTCACCTCATCGTTTACTGGTACGATAAATACATATTTAAACCCCTGGTTTCACCTCTCATTTACTGGTGAGCTAGATAGACATTTAAACCTCTAGTTTCACCTCATCATTTACTTCATTTACTATGGGCTTTGTCTCTCAGCAAGCATTGAATGTGTGTGTGTGTTTATGTTTGTGTGTGTGTGTGTGTGTGTGTGTGTGTGTGTGTGTGTGTGTGTGTGTGTGTGTGTGTGTGTGTGTGTGTGTGTGTGTGTGTGTGTGTGTGTGTGTGTGTGTGTGTGTGTGCCAGTCTCTGATAGAAGAGCAGCTCAGCTGTAAGCGTCAGCTGTACCTGATGTTCTGTGGTACTGAGACCAGCAGCCTTTGGGACGGCCCCAGAGACGTCGACACCTTCAGGTAAGAAGTCCTAAGAGAGGTCATCGAGGTCATAACATTGTGCTTTAAAGGTTGTGGTGGCTAATTTCTGCATTACCAAATGAGGAGAGTTACAAACTTCACACACCAGTCAGAGTTATACTTAAATACACAATAAAGATGCTTTTGCAAAAACACTTGACTTTCAATGATGCGCTATCTCTAATGAACCATTGAAAAGTGACTACACATAAGTACAAAGATCTTTTATAGCCAAGATGCACCCCTTCAACGTACATGACGAACCACAGATCTTAGGAACAGTTTACAAAGGTTAAGTTTTGTATGAAAGAACCGTCTCTCCCTGGTACGGTATAGAACAGAACCATTAGCTCATCCAATGGAATGCTATTTAGGCGTTATTATCAAAAGACGTCGTACATCTCCTCTGTCAGTGCTATCTCATAGAGGCCCATCCTCAGTAAAACACACACACATACACACACACATATGTAGACAATGTTCCATTCTGTCCTCTTCCCTTTCTGATATTCTGCATAGCACCAAAGTCCAAAGGGATACATTCTAATGACAAGTATCTCACGTAAGCATATTATGCAAATAAAACATCTTAATTATCTATGTTACCCAACTAATTCTGATTCATCCGCCACAAGGTGTAACCTTTTTGTCCCCTGTGGCCATCAGACTAAATGCTGAAATAATCCATGCTCAAACACACACATACACACACCATTTAGGCATAGCCGCGGGAAGTAGGGTGCTGAGGGTGCTGCAGAACCCCCTCAAAAATCGGAATCTTTTTTGTTGTTGTTGAATTTTTTTTAAATCAAAAATATAATTTATGAAAATCAGAAAAGTACTGCCCTGGGCATTTAATAGTCCTGTATTAGCAGACCGATATATCAGTCTGCAGCGTGGGCAAAACGTTTTTCTAGCCCCTCCCCCAAACTACTTCCCATGGCTATGCATTTAGGTACCCCGTCAGCCTGCCAAGTAGTTTTCTTTAACCAGAAAGGAAACTACAGATTGCACCTTTGACCCAGAGGGATGACAGGCATATTATTGTTCACCATTGAAAGGATATTATAGCTGACACGTATCCCTTAAGTGTTTTGGTGGGATAAAATACTATTCTTTTTCAGATGTTGCTATAGTATCCTTAAAAAGCTGCCCAGTCACTTTAGCTCAAGTTCCATGATGATACCAGAGGACTCTGGATGTTGATGTAACAGCATGGAGCTGGAGGGGAGAGGCCTGCTGGACTGTCTCACGGCCTTTGTGTGTGTGTCCCTGCAGTCTCACGGACCTAACCCAGCACAGCGCCCACTGTTTATTTCAGCTCGCTCCTGCGTTTATTTTCATTAGGGTATAATGTCTATTTTAATATGCTTCTTATGCCTCTTGTGTTATTTTAGATGAGTCATTTGGGAATGCGTGTGTACATGCGAGAACAGTTTGTGCCTGTGTTAGTAGAGGAAGACACACATACATACATACACACACACAGGGAAGAGTGAGGGACAGTGAGAGCTACTGTGCACTGTTCTGTGGTGACTGACTGGCTGTATTCAACACTAATGCCAACGAATACAAACAGAATGTGTTTTCATACTGAACACTTTAGTATCTATTAGTGTAAATAAATGTTAAGCATTCCATCTTTTAATACCCTCATAGATCATCACTCATTCCTACAGTTAAGTGTATCTGTGCTTTAAAAAACCAGTCCATTCCTACACTGGTTTGTGAAAACATAAACTGTGTATAGTTTGGGGGACGCCCATATTTTCAGGTAGAGTAATACACTCATGTTTCCTCAATGAAATAGCACAACATACAGTTGATCTAGTACTGTAGGAGGTAATAGAGCTACAGTGTTGGGTTAGTATGTTCTGTGTGAAACGTCCGTATACACACTTAATGCTAGTTTGTTTTTGTTCTTATTGTTGTAAGTATATACAGTTGAGTCGGAAGTTTACATACACCTTAGCAGAATACATTTAAACAGTTTTTCACAATTCCTGACATTTAATCCAAGTAAAGATTTCCTGGCTTAGGTCAGTTAGGATCACCACTTTATTTTAAGAATGTGAAATGTCAGAATAATAGTAGAGAGAGTGATTTATTTCAGCTTTTATCTCTTTCATCATATTCCCAGTGGGTCAGAAGTTTACATACTCACAATTAGTATTTGGTAGCAATGCCTTTAAATTGTTTAACTTAGGTCAAATGTTTCGGGTAGCCTTCCACAAGCTTCCCACAATAAATTGGGTGAATTTTGACCCATTCCTCCTGACAGAGCTGGTGTAACTGAGTCAGGTTGCAGGCCTCCTTGCACACACACACTTTTTCAGTTCTGCCCACACATTTTCTATAAGATTGAGGTCAGGGCTTTGCGATATCCACTCCAATACCTTGACTTTGTTGTCCTTAAGCCATTTTGCCACAACTTTGGAAGTATGCTTGGGGTCATTGTCCGTTTGGAAGACCCATTTGTGACCAAGATTTAACTTCCTGACTGATGTCTTGAGATGTTGCTTCAATATATCCACATAATTTTCCATCCTCATGATGCCATCTATTTTGTGAAGCACCCCCACAACATGATGCTGCCACCCCCGTCCTTCATGGTTGGGATGGTGTTCTTCAGCTTGTAAGCCACCCCCTTTTTCCTCCAAACATAAAAAGATGGTCATTATGGCCAAACAGTTCTATTTTTGTTTCATCAGACCAGAGGACATTTCTCCAAAAAGTACAATCTTTGTCCCCATGTGCAGTTGCAAACCATACTCTGTACGCTTTTTTATGGCGGCAAACCATACGCTTTTTTATGGCGGTTTTGGAGCAGTGGCTTCTTCCTTGCTGAGCGGCCTTTCAGGTTATGTTGATATAGGACTCGTTTTACTGTGGATATAGATACGTTTGTACCTGTTTCCTCCAGCAACTTCACAAGGTCCTTTGCTTTTGTTCTGGGATTGATTTGCACTTTTCGCACCAAAGTACGTTCATCTCTAGGAGACAGAACGCGTCTCCTTCCTGAGCGGTATGACGGCTGCGTGGTCCCATGTTGTTTATACTTGCGTACTATTGTTTGTACAGATGAACGTGGTACCTTCAGGCATTTGGAAATTGATCCCAAAGATGAACCAGACTTGTGGAGGTCTACAATTTTGTTTCTGAAGTCTTGGCTAATTTCTTTAGATTTTCCCATGATGCCAAGCAAAGAGGCAGTGCGTTTGAAGGTAGGCCTTGAAATACATCCACAGGTACACCTCCAATTGACTCAAATGATGTCAATTCGCCTATCAGAAGCTTCTAAAACCATGACATCATTTTCTGGAATTTTCCAAGCTGTTTAAAGGCACAGTCAACTTAGTGTATGTACACTTCTGATTTAAATCAAATCAAATCAAAATCAAATGTATTTATATAGCCCTTCGTACATCAGCTGATATCTCAAAGTGCTGTACAGAAACCCAGACTAAAAAAACCAAACAGCAAGCAATGGAAAAGAAGCATGTGAAAGAAGCACGGTGGCTAGGAAAAACTCCCTAGGAAAAACTCCCTAGAAAGGCCAAAAACCTAGGAAGAAACCTAGAGAGGAACCAGGCTATGAGGGGTGGCCAGTCCTCTTCTGGCTGTGCAGGGTGGATATTATAACAGAACATGGTCAAGATGTTAAAATGTTCATAAATGACCAGCATGGTCAAATAATAATAATCATAGTAGTTGTCGAGGGTGCAACAAGCACGTCCGGTGAACAGGTCAGGGTTCCATAGCCGCAGGCAGAACAGTTGAAACTGGAGCAGCAGCACGGCCAGGTGGACTGGGGACAGCAAGGAGTCATCATACCAGGTAGTCCTGAGGCATGGTCCTAGGGCTCAGGTCCTCTGAGAGAAAGACAGAGAGAGAGAAAGAGAGAATTAGAGAGAGCATATTTAAATTCACACAGGACACCGGATAAGACAAGAGAAATACTCCAGATGTAACAGACTGACCCTAGCCCCCCGACACATAAACTACTGCAGCATAAATACTGGAGGCTGAGACAGGAGGGATCAGAAGACACTGTGGCCCCATCCGATGATACCCCCGGACAGGGCCAAACAGGCAGGATATAACCCCACCCACTTTGCCAAAGCACAGCCCCCACACCACTAGAGGGATGTCTCCAACCACCAACTTACCGTCCTAAGACAAGGCCGAGTATAGCCCACAACGATCTCCGCCACGGCACAACCCAAGGGGGGGCGCCAACCCAGACAGGAAGACCACATCAGTGACTCAACCCACTCAAGTGACGCACCCCTTCCATGGACGGCATGGAAGAACACCAGTAAGCCAGTGACTCAGCCCCTGTAAAAGGGTTAGAGGCAGAGAATCCCAGTGGAAAGAGGGGAACCGGCAAGGCAGAGACAGCAAGGGCGGTTCGTTGCTCCAGCCTTTCCGTTCACCTTCACACTCCTGGGCCAGACTATATTTAATCATAGGACCTACTGAAGAGATAAGTCTTAGGTAAAGACTTAAAGGTTGAGACTGAGTCTG
This sequence comes from Salmo salar, assembly GCF_965601325.2. Taxonomy (NCBI): domain Eukaryota; kingdom Metazoa; phylum Chordata; class Actinopteri; order Salmoniformes; family Salmonidae; genus Salmo; species Salmo salar. Next base: position 79,627,564 of record NC_138293.1, on the reverse strand, counting down.
TGTCTCTCACATGGGTAGGCAGACCATTCCATAAAAATGGAGCTCTATAGGAGAAAGCCCTACCTCCAGCCGTTTGCTTAGAAATTCTAGGGACAATTAGGAGGCCTGCGTCTTGTGACCGTAGCGTACGTGTAGGTATGTACGGCAGGACCAAATTGGAAAGATAGGTAGGAGCAAGCCCATGTAATGCTTTGTAGGTTAGCAGTAAAACCTTGAAATCAGCCCTTGCCTTAACAGGAAGCCAGTGTAGGGAGGCTAGCACTGGAGTAATATGATCAAATTTTTTGGTTCTATTCAGGATTCTAGCAGGCGTATTTAGCACTAACTGAAGTTTGTTTAGTGCTTTATCCGGGTAGCCGGAAAGTAGAGCATTGCAGTAGTCCAGCCTAGAAGTAACAAAAGCATGGATGAATTTTTCTGCGTCATTTTTGGACAGAAAGTTTCAGATTTTTGCAAAGTTACGTAGATGGAAAAAAGCTGTCCTTGAAACAGTCTTGATATGTTCTTCAAAAGAGAGATCAGGGTCCAGAGTAACGCCGAGGTCCTTCACAGTTTTATTTGAGACGACTGTACAACCATCCAGATTAATTGTCAGATTCAACAGAAGATCTCTTTGTTTCTTGGGACCTAGAACAAGCATCTCTGTTTTGTCCGAGTTTAAAAGTAGAACGTTTGCAGCCATCCACTTCTTTATGTCTGAAACACAGGCTTCTAGCGAGGGAAATTTTGGGGCTTCACCATGTTTCATTGAAATGTACAGCTGTGTGTCGTCCGCATAGCAGTGAAATTTAACATTATGTTTTCGAATGACATCCCCAAGAGGTAAAATATATAGTGAAAACAATAGTGGTCCTAAAACGGAACCTTGAGGAACACCGATATTTACAATTGATTCGTCAGAGGACAAACCATTCACAGAGACAAACTGATATCTTTCCGACAGATACGATCTAAACCAGGCCAGAACTTGTCCATGTAGACCAATTTGGGTTTCCAATCTCTCCAAAAGAATGTGGTGATCGATGGTATCAAAAGCGGCACTAAGATCTAGGAGCACGAGGACAGATGCAGAGCCTCGGTCTGACGTCATTAAAAGGTCATTTACCACCTTCACAAGTGCAGTCTCAGTGCTATGATGGGTCTAAAACCAGACTGAAGCGTTTCGTATACATTGTTTGTCTCCAGGAAGGCAGTGAGTTGCTGTGCAACAGCTTTTTCAAAAAATTTTGAGAGGAATGGAAGATTCGATATAGGCCGATAGTTTTTTATAATTTCTGGATCAAGATTCGGCTTTTTCAAGAGAGGCTTTATTACTGCCACTTTTAGTGAGCTTGGTACACATCCGGTGGATAGAGAGCCGTTTATTATGTTCAACATAGGAGGGCCAAGCACAGGAAGCAACTCTTTCAGTAGTTTAGTTGGAATAGGGTCCAGTATGCAGCTTGAGGGTTTGGAGGCCATGATTATTTTCATCATTGTGTCAAGAGATATAGTACTAAAACACTTTAGTATCTCCCTTGATCCTAGGTCCTGGCAGAGTTGTGTAGACTCAGGACAATGGAGCTTTGGAGGAATACCCAGATTTAAAGAGGAGTCTGTAATTTGCTTTCTAATGATCATGATCTTTTCCTCAAAGAAGTTCATAAATTCATTACTGTTGAAGTGAAAGCCATCCTCCATTTGCGAAGGCTGCTTTTTAGTTAGCTTTGCGACAGTATCAAAAATAAATTTAGGATTGTTCTTATTTTCCTCAATTAAGTTGGAAAAAGAGGATGATCGAGCAGCAGTGAGGGCTCTTCGATACTGCACGGTACTGTCTTTCCAAGCTAGTCGGAAGACTTCCAGTTTGCTGTGGCGCCATTTCCGTTCCAATTTTCTGGAAGCTTGCTTCAGAGCTCGTGTATTTTCTGTATACCAGGGAGCTAGTTTCTTATGACAGATGTTTTTAGTTTTTAGGGGTGCAACTGCATCTAGGGTATTGCGCAAGGTTAAATTGAGTTCCTCGGTTAGGTGGTTAACTGATTTTTGTCCTCTGACGTCCTTGGGTAGGCAGAGGGAGTCTGGAAGGGCATCAAGGAATCTTTGGGTTGTCTGAGAATTTATAGCACGACTTTTAATGCTCCTTGGTTGGGGTCTGAGCAGATTATTTGTTGCGATTGCAAACGTAATAAAATGGTGGTCCGATAGTCCAGGATTATGAGGAAAAACATTAAGATCCACAACATTTATTCCATGGGACAAAACTAGGTCCAGAGTATGACTGTGGCAGTGAGTAGGTCCAGAGACATGTTGGACAAAACCCACTGAGTCGATGATGGCTCCGAAAGCCTTTTGGAGTGGGTCTGTGGACTTTTCCATGTGAATGTTAAAGTCACCAAAAATTAGAATATTATCTGCTATGACTACAAGATCCGAAAGGAATTCAGGGAACTCAGTGAGGAACACTGCATATGGCCCAGGAGGCCTGTAAACAGTAGCTATAAAAAGTGAGTGAGTAGGCTGCATAGATTTCATGACTAGAAGCTCAAAAGACGAAAACGTCATTTTTTTTTTTTTTTTGTAAATTGAAATTTGCTATCGTAAATGTTAGCAACACCTCCGCCTTTGCCGGATGCACGGGGGGTATGGTCACTAGTGTAACCAGGGGGTGAGGCCTCATTTAACACAGTAAATTCATCAGGCTTAAGCCATGTTTCAGTCAGGCCAATCACATCAAGATTATGATCAGTGATTAGTTCATTGACTATAACTGCCTTGGAAGTGAGGGATCTAACATTAAGTAACCCAATTTTGAGATGTGAGGTATCACAATCTCTTTCAATAATGGCAGGAATGGAGGAGGTCTTTATACCAGTGAGATTGCTAAAGCGAACACCGCCATCTTTAATTTTGCCCAACCTAGATCGAGGCACAGACACGGTCTCAATTGGGATAGCTGAGCTGACTACACTGACTGTGCTAGTGGCAGACTCCACTAAGCTGGCAGGCTGGCTAACAGCCTGCTGCCTGGCCTGCACCCTATTTCATTGTGGAGCTAGAGGAGTTAGAGCCCTGTCTATGTTCGTAGATAAGATGAGAGCACCCCTCCAGCTAGGATGGAGTCCGTCACTCCTCAACAGGCCAGGCTTGGTCCTGTTTGTGGGTGAGTCCCAGAAAGAGGGCCAATTATCTACAAATTCTATCTTTTGGGAGGGGCAGAAAACAGTTTTCAACCAGCGATTGAGTTGTGAGACTCTGCTGTAGAGCTCATCACTCCCCCTAACTGGGAGGGGGCCAGAGACAATTAATCGATGCCGACACATCTTTCTAGCTGATTTACACGCTGAAGCTATGTTGCGCTTGGTGACCTCTGACTGTTTCATCCTAACATCGTTGGTGCCGACGTGGATAACAATATCTCTATACTCTCTACACTCGCCAGTTTTAGCTTTAGCCAGCACCGTCTTTAGATTAGCCTTAACGTCGGTAGCCCTGCCCCATTTACTGGAATTGTTATACAGTGAGTTATAAGTGAAATAATCTGTCTGTAAACAATTGTTGGAAAAATTACTTGTGTCATGCACAAAGTACATGTCCTAACCGACTTGCCAAAACTATAGTTTGTTAACAAGAAATTTGTGGAGTGGTTGAAAAATGAGTTTTAATGACTCCAACCTAAGTGTATGTCAACTTCTGACTTCAAATGTATGTCTTTCCATCCTTTTATCCATGTATCAATATGTTTTAGATAGAGCTGTACCATTTGTGTGCTCATGGATTTCAGTTTGTATTGACTGCTGTGGGTGTAATTGAACATGAACTTGAACTAGACCTAAACTGCTAGTTTCTATAGGCTGACTTGTTGTCAGTGGATCTGTTTAGGCTGTTTTCCACAGTAGATTGTGTCTCTGTGGCCTGTTCTATCTCCAGACTGCAGGAGGCTTGTGGCTGGGTGGATGAGCTGGGAGCCAGGGGGGGATGTAACCTCCTCCAGGCCCTGAAGAGAGGCCTTGGCCTGGGCTGCACTCATCTTGACTCCCTGGTCATCGTCCTGGGCTCCAGGTGAATCAACTTCAACAGGACAGTGATGTAGTGGGACTGATAATGAAAGTACAGCAATAACTACATTGGGTTGTACACTATCTACACATTGGGTTGTATTATGTATTATGAATGTATTATGTATTATGAGCAGGGCTAGGATGACCAATCAGAGAGCAGGTGAATGACAATGTCATTATTATTACATGTCATTTTTAAGGGACAAATCAGAGGGCAGGGTTATGATGACCAATCAGAGAGCAGGGTTATGACGATCTTATGATGAAAGGACCAATCCGAGAGGAGGGTTATGATGATGTCATTTTGAAGAGACCAATCAGGGAGTGGGGTTATGACGATGACATTATAAAGAGACCGATCAGAAAGCAGGGTTATTCTTACACATGACAAGTAACAAGTCCCCTGTGTTTGATGATAGTACCTCCTCCTCTAACTTCTCTCCTTTCCTCTCTCTAGCCCTGACCAGACCTCAGATGCCCTCTTTGATTACGTAGGACAAAGCATTTTGGGAAGGGCATTGTTGATCCATGTGGTGTCCTACTGTAGCGTTAGCCATCTGACCATTGTGAGTCAAACTGCTGGACCTTCAGGTCACCAACAATCATGTGTTTTTATTAATAGAGGGACAGATTAACTCAACTTTCTAACCTGTGAAAAGTTTGGTCAATGATTCACTGTGTCTCTGCCTCAAACAGGCAACTGTAAAGAGACTAGCTGAAGTTACACGGGGACGCCACCACATCTTAGCTTCCATGGTAACCTGTCTGTCCTGACTGTGCTATTTGGGTTTGTGTTTTAGTGTGTTGTGCTCAAAAAATAACTTTCCCTGCTGTTTGTGTGTGTGGTGTGTGTCTGTGTGTGTATCAGGGTGTAGTGGACAGCAGTACAGATGTGGAGCTGCTGTGGACAGAGATCAAAGCAGCCAGAGAGCTGCTGGGACACACTGAGGTCCTGCGTCAGGGACGGCTGAGGGACATGTCTGTCACTGTGGTGGGACAACAGGTGAATGGACTCTGTGTGTGTGTGTCAGTGCTGGTGTCTGTGTACAGCATTTTTCTTGAACATCTAACATAAACCTTTTAGTGAATCTTTCCTCTTACTGTACTCCCCCAGATTTCCACAGAGTTGGATAGCTTTTCACTCTCTCCCTCGCTCCCCAGACCACCCAATCACAATGCCCCCCTGAGCATCAAGCCCCCAGGTGTCCAACCCAGCTCCTCGGCTGATTGGCTGAGGAACCATGGACTGAAAGGTAAGTGCTGTAGGTAAAAGTTACACATAGGCACAGATCTAGAATCAGCTTACCCACTTTCATCCTAACCTTAACCATTAAAAAGGAACAATGCAAAACTGACCATAGATCCGTGTTAAAGTCAACTTCATCCTACTCTAAAAGTAACTGTGGTAACCAAGTATTGATTCCAAAAGCCATTGGCCATGATAATAATAGATTCAGATTGAAACTGAATGAAGCCTCTGTCCTAAACTCTGATGTTGGATGTATTATCTAATCCTCTCTCTGCCTGTAGCTAAGAGACTGGGGCTGTACCAGGTTCTGTCTCCCAATGCCTATTCTCTACTGGAGGGGTTTGTTCCTATCCTGAACAAGACTGTCAGCTCAACAGTCCATGAGGTACTACTGTCTGTCTCTTCTTTCTTATTTCTCCTTCTTGACTGTTTTCTTTTCTCATTCTCTTGTAATGGCCCGACAGTCGATGGTTCATGAGGTATCACTGACTGGCTATTTTTATCTTCTGCACACACACTGCTTTCTCTCATTTTCTTCTGGCTCTTCTTTTTATGGCCAGGTCACAGTACAGGATGTACCACTCTGTCAATCCCTCTATCCCTTTCTTTCTTTCTCTTTCCTTTTCTCTCTTATCTCCCTGTCTTTTGATGTTCCAGTCAATCTTAATGTGGTCCTTGACCAAACCTCTTTAGGTGGTGCAGAGGAGTGGAACCCAATGCTTACTAGACTGGGCATAATGAACTAATATCAGTTAATCAATGCTACTTTATCAATTACTCTTCCTAGTTTAGTGATGTTTCATTCTGTCTGGGCAGGGGAGGACTTGGAGGAAAAGAATTTAGAGTAATTGCGTCGGTCACTCTTGGTTATAGGTAAGCTTTGTGTTTACGACTGTTCTCTCCTTTTTCCTTTCTTTATTCTCAAGTGGGAGGATGGGAGGTGGCTGATATGTCTTAGCCTGGTCAAACAGACTGATCACTGCGCTCACGTTTTGTTTAAAGTGAAACAGCATGTCAGATCAGACAGTTTCCACCAGGCTAGATATGTCTCTAGTCTCTTGTACCTTTCTAGCTGTGAAATATAAAACCTTTGGTCACAAAAAATTATGTTTATGAATGTATTTGTCCTGGACTTCCTCCTTCCATGTTGGATCCTACCCAGAAGGCCATGGTGCAGTTTGCGTGGCATGATGGAACGGTGAAGAACGTTCATGTGGACTTGCCCTTAATCTACCACTACCAGGTGGGTTCACCAGTCAGGATGTGATGTCAGAAGCACATGATGTCTTGTCTGTCTTTTGAATTGATTATTAGTCTTAGTCTAAACCTTTCTTCTCTTCCTGACCAATAAAAACAGTTATCTTCTTACTAGTGTAGGTGTGGTTATAGTGATGATTTTCTCTCACCTTTCGTCTGTATCTATCTCACCCATAACCCCTGTCCATCCTGTCTTTCTCTCTTACATCCCTATCTCTCATCCCTCTCTTTGTCCCTTACAGAAGCAGCTGATGTCTGCAGTGGCTGTGTTGGAGGCAGATCTGGGGGACAGTGTGTGAAATAAGTATTTGACCCCTCTGCAAAACATGACTTAGTACTTGGTGGCAAAACCCTTGTTGGCAATCACAGAGGTCATATGTTTCTTGTAGTTGGCCACCAGGTTTGCACACATCACAGGAGGGATTTTGTCCCACTCCTCTTTGCAGATCTTCTCCAAGTCATTAAGGTTTCAAGGCTGACGTTTGGCAACTCGAACCTTCAGTTCCCTCCACAGATTTTCTATGGGATTAAGGTCTGGAGACTGGCTAGGCCACTCCAGGACCTTAATGTGCTTCTTCTTGAGCCACTCCTTTGTTGCCTTGGCCGTGTGTTTTGGGTCATTGTCATACTGGAATACCCATCCACGACCCATTTTGAATGCCCTGGCTGAGGGAAGGAGGTTCTCACCCAAGATTTGACGGTACATGGCCCCGTCCATCGTCCCTTTGATGCGGTGAAGTTGTCCTGTCCCCTTAGCAGAAAAACACCCCCAAAGAATAATGTTTCCACCTCCGTGTTTGACGGTGGAGATGGTGTTCTTGGGTCATAGGCAGCATTCCTCCTCCTCCAAACACGGCGAGTTGAGTTGATGCCAAAGAGCTCCATTTTGGTCTCATCTGACCACAACACTTTCACCAGTTGTCCTCTGAGTCATTCAGATGTTCATTGGCAAACTTCAGATGGGCATGTATATGTGTTCTTGAGCAGGGGGACCTTGCGGGCGCTGCAGGATTTCAGTCCTTCACGGCGAAGTGTGTTACCAATTGTTTTCTTGGTGACTATGGTCCCAGCTGCCTTGAGATCATTGTCAAGATCCTCCCGTGTAGTTCTGGGCTGATTCCTCACCGTTCTCATGATCATTGCAACTCCACGAGGTGAGATCTTGCATGGAGCCCCAGGCCGAGGGAGATTGACAGTTCTTTTGTGTTTCTTCCATTTGCGAATAATCGCACCAACTCCTGTCACCTTCTCACCAAGCTGCTTGGCGATGGTCTTGTAGCCCATTCCAGCCTTGTGTAGGTCTACAATCTTGTCCCTGACATCCTTGGAGAGCTCTTTGGTCTTGGCCATGATGGAGAGTTTGGAATCTGATTGATTGATTGCTTCTGTGGACAGGTGTCTTTTATACAAGTAACAAGCTGCGGTTAGGAGCACTCCCTTTAAGAGTGTGCTCCTAATCTCAGCTCGTTACCTGTATAAAAGACACCTGGGAGCAAGAAATCTTTCTGAGAGGGGGTCAAATACTTATTTCCCTCATTAAAATGCAAATCAATTTATAACATTTCTGACATGCGTTTTTCCGGATATTTTTGTTGTTATTCTGTCTCTCACTGTTCAAATAAACCTACCATTAAAATTATAGACTGATCCTTTCTTTGTCAGTGGGCAAACGTACAAAATCAGCAGGGGATCAAATACTTTTTCCCCCCACTGTATCAACCCCTACACAAAATGTCAGTTAATTATAATCTACATAATAATTCACATTTCCTATTGCTTCAGGATTATTTTCCTGCTGTAGCAAACTGGCTCAAATAAAGCAGTTTCAAAGGTCCACCAATCTCTCTGTCCCTCTTTCTCTCTCGCTCTCTCTGTCTCTCTCTGTCTGTCTCTCTGTCTCTCAATTCAATTCAAAGGGTTTTATTGGCATGGGAAACATATGTTAACATTGCCAAAGCAAGTGAGGTAGATAATATACAAAAGTCAAATAAACAATAAAAATGAACAGTAAACATTACACTCGCAGAAGTTCCAAAAGAATAAAGACATTACAAAAGTCATGTTATGTGTATATATACAGTGTTGTAACGATATACAAATGGTTAAAGTACAAAAGGGAAAATAAATAAGCATAGATATAGGTTGTATTTACAATGGTGTTTGTTCTTCACTGGTTGACCTTTTTTTGTGGCCACAGGTCACAACTATTGCTGCTGTCATGGCAGACTGTGGTATTTCACCCAGTAGATATGGGAGTTTATCAAAATCTGGTTTGTTTTAAAATTCTTTGTGGATCTGTGTAATCTGAGGGAAATATGTGTCTCTAATATGGTCATACATTGGGCAGGAGGTTCTCTCTCTCTGTCTCTCTCTGTGTCTCTGTTTCTGTAGGCTGGTGATTGTGGTAGACATGTCTATGATGATCCCTGGCTTCTCTCTCCACATCCAGCATTCCCTCAGGGTGCTACTGGAGGAGCAGCTGGCCAACAAACACAGTTTCAACATCATCGCGTAGGTCACACACACACACACGCCACAGGAGGTTGGTGGCATCTTAATTGGGTAGGACAGGCTTGTAGTAATGGCTGGAGTGGAATTATTGGAATGGTATGAAATACATCTAACACATGGTTTCCGTGTGTTTATGCCATTCCATTTGCTCCGTTCCAGACATTATTATGAGCTGTCCTCCTCTCAGCAGCCTCCACTGACACACACACACACACAGAGGCATGCAGAAACACACACACATGTACAATCACCATTTGATAGCACATTGAGCTCACATGAATCCAATCACAACGCTGCATGTTCTAATCGTTGATAAGACAACTCTTTGACATGACAAGCCTGTACACTCCAACACTCTCTCACCTCCACTCCCCCAATCTCCAGTTTATTCATGTGTGAATTGCTTACGTTCTGCATGAGAATAGATGTAATTGATTTGGTTGTCAAAGCCTCTACCTGTCTCGCAGACCGTGACCTCACCTCACCACATACGTTTTCAACAGACATTTGCATGATGGGATGTTTAATAGAGTTAATAGAGTGGAATGACTCACTCTAATAAGAATCCAAATTATATCCCTGCTCATTCTCATTGAGATAGAGAAAGCCTGGGGTCATAGGTAATTGTCAGAGTTCAATCTATTTCTAATGCAGATTGGATGCGGTATTGAAATATAGAGTTGTTACTGGAATTGAAGTGCATATACTGTATGTGGATGGTGTTTCTGTAGTATATGCAGTACATTGCAGAGTACATTGTTGCATGTTGTGATCCCTAATCTACTCTCTCGTTGTTGTCCCTTCACTGTCAGTTGACAAGGTTACAATGGAGTTGTATGGTTGGTTGTTTGTGGCATCACCAGCACTCAAGTTTCCCTTTTTATAGTCACGTGTACAAGTACAGTGAAACACCTTTCTTGCAAGCGCTTTTCCAACAACGCAGTAATCATTATCAGTAGTACTATAAAATAAAGTAGAACAAAAACACACACGAAAATAGAAATAAGAAGAACATGAACAAGTAAGTAAGCTACTGTATATACAGGGTCAGTTTAGGGTCAGTTCCAATACCATATTTACAATGTGCAGGGATACTGGAGTGGTACAGGTAGATATGTATAGGGGTAAGGTGACTAGACCAATGTACCACTAATACCATATTTACAATGTGCAGGGATACTGTAGTGGTACAGGTAGATATGTAGGTAGATATGTATAGGGGTAAGGTGACTAGGCATCAGGACACATGATAAACAGAGTAGCAGCATTGTATATGAGGATTGTATGTTAGTGTGTGTGTGTGTGGAGTCAGTATGAATGTGTGTGTGTGTTTGTGTGTGTGTAGAGTCAGTATGAATGTGTGTGTGTGTGTGTGTGTGTGTGTGTGTGTGTGTGTGTGTGTGTGTGTGTGTGTGTGTGTGTAGAGTCAGTATGAATGTGTGTGTGTGTGTGTGTGGAGTCAGTATGAATGTGTGTGTGTGTGTGTGTGGAGTCAGTATGAATGTGTGTGTGTGGAGTCAGTATGAATGTGTGTGTGTGTGTGTGTGTGTGTGTGTGGAGTCAGTATGAATGTGTGTGTGTGTGTGTGTGTGGAGTCAGTATGAATGTGTGTGTGTGTGTGTGTGTGGAGTCAGTATGAATGTGTGTGTGTGTGTGGAGTCAGTATGAATGTGTGTGTGTGTGTGTGGAGTCAGTATGAATGTGTGTGTGTGTGTGGAGTCAGTATGAATGTGTGTGTGTGTGTGTGTGGAGTCAGTATGAATGTGTGTGTGTGTGTGTGTGGAGTCAGTATGAATGTGTGTGTGTGTGTGTGTGTGTGGAGTCAGTATGAATGTGTGTGTGTGGAGTCAGTATGAATGTGTGTGTGTGTGTGTGTGGAGTCAGTATGAATGTGTGTGTGTGTGTGTGTGTGGGGAGTCAGTATGAATGTGTGTGTGTGTGTGTGTGTGTGTGTGTGTGTGTGGAGTCAGTATGAATGTGTGTGTGTGTGTGTGTAGAGTCAGTATGAATGTGTGTGTGTGTGTGTGTGTAGAGTCAGTATGAATGTGTGTGTAGAGTCAGTATGAATGTGTGTGTAGAGTCAGTATGAATGTGTGTGTGTGTGGGGGGGGAGAGTCAGTATGAATGTGTGTGTGTGTGTGTGTGTGTGTGTGTGTAGAGTCAGTATGAATGTGTGTGTGTGTGTGTGTGTGTGTGTGTAGAGTCAGTATGAATGTGTGTGTGTGTGTAGAGTCAGTATGAATGTGTGTGTGTGTGTAGAGTCAGTATGAATGTGTGTGTGTGTGTGTGTAGAGTCAGTATGAATGTGTGTGTGTGTGTGTGTGTAGAGTCAGTATGAATGTGTGTGTGTGTGTGTGTGTAGAGTCAGTATGAATGTGTGTGTGTGTGTGTGGAGTCAGTATGAATGTGTGTGTGGAGTCAGTATGAATGTGTGTGTGTGGATGCACAAATACATGCACGCACTTTGAAATACTTTTGAAAGACGTCACTTTGTGTGTGTGTGTGTGGAGTCAGTATGAATGTGTGTGTGTAGAGTCAGTATGATTGTGTGTGTGTGTGTGTGTATAGAGTCAGTATGAATGTGTGTGTGTGTGTGTGTGTGTGTGTGTGTGTAGAGTCAGTATGAGTGTGTGTGTAGTGTCAGTATGAGTGTGTGTGTGTGTATGTGTGTGTGTGTGTGGATGCACAAATACATGCACGCGCACACACACGCACTTTGTGTGTGTAGAGTCAGTATGTGTGTGTGTAGAGTCAGTAGGAACGTGTGTGTGTGTAGAGTCAGTAGGAATGGGTTTGTGTGTGTGTGTGTAGAGTCAGTAGGAATGGGTTTGTGTGTGTGTGTAGAGTCAGTATGAGTGTGTGTGTAGAGTCAGTATGAATGTGTGTGTGTGTGTGTGTGTGTGTGTGTGTGTGGAGTCAGTATGAATGTGTGTGTGTGGATGCACAAATACATGCACGCACACGCTCACACACACGCACTTTGAAATACTTTTGAAAGACGTCACTGTGTGTGTGTGGAGTCAGTATGAATGTGTGTGTGTGTGTGTGTGTAGAGTTTTTTTGTATGACATTGTCCTGGCAACAGTTATATCAATTGGTGATGATGACTCATGATGGTGAACATTAGAACTGCTATAGGAAGAGCTGATCTGAAATCAGTTCTTTAGCCGCAGAGAGTAACCATACTGTTACACTGGTCGAACTTCATCCCAACAGGGCACTATAATAGAGACATGCTTCCCTCTGGTGCCCTCTGATGCTGGAAACTAGTTAATGCACTAGCTAGGTGTCACTGATATACTGTACCTACATATTCATATGCCCATGCTTGTTGTCTGGCAGCTGTACGTTTCTATGAACATGTGAATCCATTTTTTATAAGAAACCCTCTTCTCTCGAAAAGTCAAATGAATGACAATCAATCCAGAAAAAGTCTCTTGCTGCTCTGTTCCCAGGCAACGGTGTCTTCATATGTGTCAGAGTGCTGCAGTGGCCGGCCTCTACGTCTCCACATCTGTCTGTTGACTGGAGAGGAGACAGAGGGACAGACAGAGGCACAGACTCACCATGCCACCAGGGAGGAGACTGCGGGGGCACTGAGGGAACTGGCACAAGCTGGCAACGGACGCTTCCACTGGATCAGTGAGACAGGTACGCGAGAATTCACACACACACAATCTGTGCTATGGAAAAATAGATTACTCCACTATCAAGTGGCACCTTGAAGAAATGAGCGCCAGTGATGACAGTAGAAGTAGAAACACTTACCCACCACAGAGGTGATTACTTTCTGGAGGGGCTACCAGCCAGCTGTGTGAACCCACTTATCCCCCAGCTAATGGCCTATTCAACAGTTACTCCTTCTATTGTGTGTGTGTGTGTGTGTGTGTGTGTGTGTGTGTGTGTGTGTGTGTGTGTGTGTGTGTGTGTGTGTGTGTGTGTGTGTGTGTGTGTGTGTGTGTGTGTGTGTGTGTGTGTGTGTGTGTGTGTGTGTGTGTGGTGGTTGCGTGTGTTGCGTGCGCATGTTGCCTGTCTGTCTGTGTATGTATGCATGTTGCCTGTCTGTCTGTGTGTATGTATGCATGTTGCCTGTCTGTCTGTGTGTATGTATGCATGTTGCCTGTCTGTCTGTGTGTATGTATGCATGTTGCCTGTCTGTCTGTGTGTATGTATGCATGTTGCCTGTCTGTCTGTGTGTGTGTATGTATGCATGTTGTGTGTGTGTATGTATGCATGTTGCCTGTCTGTCTGTGTGTATGTATGCATGTTGCCTGTCTGTCTGTCTGTCTGTCTGTGTGTATGTATGCATGTTGTGTGTGTGTGTGTATGTATGCATGTTGCGTGTGTGTATGTATGCATGTTGCGTGTGTGTGATGCTGGGTGGAAACCCTGAGCCCTGGTCTGTCCTGTCCTCTCCCTGCAGGCATCCTGGAGAGCGATGACATCACTGCTCTGATTGGAGAGATGGAGAGGGTTGCTAATTATTGGCAGAAGGTGAGATTGGAACAGCATGGGGAAGGGAGAGTGCTAAACAGCAGCAACAACAACGGCTTACACACATCTGTCCTAAACTACTCAAAACATTTAGATTCAGATACTAGTCATATGTATTGACAACATACTGTAAGGTATTCTGTTTACATTATTTTAATGGGAAAAAAATTCTTCAACCACTTCAACATTGTAAGACTGGCATTGCACATCTATCCATTGCTAGTTAAAGGATGACCTCTATCTCTTTGTAATTCTGTGTGTGGCTCCAGAGCGCCATGATGGTGAACTCCCTGACCCAGAAGTCTGACTATAGGTGCCCAGGGGAGGATCTCTCTCCTGGGCACAAAGCTCCGGCCAAGTCCCCCCTGGCCTGGAGATGCAGAGACAGACCACAGCCCCCACCGCGACCCACTGCACTCACCCTCGCCAGGCTGGTTAGAGCACACACATACGCACGGATGTACGAACACACACACAATCGCACACAATAATATTTTCTCCTCTTTGTCCTCTCTCATTTCAACATCAAACAACACTTTCAACATTTCTTTCTCAACTAAGAAACAGAATATCAGATGAAAGATTATTTTAGAAATGCCTCATCTTGGGCCGAGACAAAGTAGGATGCTAATAAATATGGAGTGGATGTTATAATGTTTTGTGTCGATGCTACATAAAACCGCTTGAAAGCATTTATGAAGATTGTATAAACATATGTAGGGCATTATGATGATTTATGTCATGCAAATAAAGGTTTTATGAGTGCTTTATACTGCATATCACCACTCCAAGTAAAGGTTTACATACATTTTTATTTTCTGCTGACAGCAAATGAAGGAAGGCCGAACAAACGAGCATTCCTCCTCTCAGAAGGCTCACGCATGGCGTCCCAGCAGTGCCACATCTGCTATCCCACCGGGTGAGTCAGCATTCTAGCCTGGTTAAACCAGACTGAATCAGTTTTAATGCCAGGCTGGAAGTTTACCAGCGGTATCTAGGTAAACTTCCCCCGTGGGTGACAGTTCAGTCGAGTGAAGGTTGTATCTCAGGTGAGTGTCAGGCAGGGGCTAGAGCAGGGCCCAGTTCATTAGGCACCAAACAGAAACAAAGTCTAAAACATGGAATGCCAGACAGAGCAACTGTCACCTTTCTGTACCACAGCGAGTGCAGTAAGTACCAGTTCACTGCTGCTCCTGTCCCAACCCCAGTCAAAGTGAGTGCCAGACTAAAATGTAATAAACTATTAATCAAATGGAGGATGGCTCCAGTTCATCAAAGTCCTTAACATGAGGAATTAAATCCATGTTGGGTCGGTAAGGAGTTACCCATATTTCCAACGGGTATATTGACCTTCCCTTTATCTTTCACTCTACAGATGCTTTGTGTCTTCAAGATGCTTTTAAAGATGTGAAGAGTAGACTAGTGCTTTGTCCCAAATGGCACCCTTTTCCCTACAGTACCAGTCAAAAGTTTGGACACACCTACTCATTCAAGGGGTTTTCTTTATTTTTACTATTTTCTACATTGTAGAATAATAGTGAAGACATCAAAACTATGAAATAACACACATGGAATCATGTAGTAACCAAAAAAGTGTTAAACAAATCAAAATATATTTTATATTTGAGATTCTTCAAAGTAGCCACCCTTTGCCTTGATGCCAGCTTTGCACACTCTTGGCATTCTCTTAACCAGCTTCATGAGGTAGTCACCTGGAATGCATTTCAATTAACAGGTGTGCCTTGTTAAAAGTTAATTTGTGGAATTTCTTTCCTTAATGTGTTTGAGCCAATCAGTTGTGTTGTAACAAGGTAGGGGTGGTATACAGAAGATAGCCCTATTTGGTAAAAGACCAAGTGTATATTATGGTAAGAACAGCTCAAATAAGCAAAGAGAAACAACAGTCCATCATTACTTTAAGACATGAAGGTCATTCAATCAGTCAAAAATTTTAAGAACTTTGAAAGTTTTTTCAAGTGCTGTCACAAAAACCATCAAGCACTATGATGAAACTGGCTCTCATGAGGACCGCCACGGGAAAGGAAGACCCAGAGTTACCTCTGCTGCAGTAAGTCCATTAGAGTTAACTGCACCTCAGATTGCAGCCCGAATAAATGCTTCACAGAGTTCAAGTAACAGACACATCTCAAAATCAACTGTTCAGAGAAGACTGCATGAATCAGGCCTTCATGGTCGAATTGCTGCAAAGAAACCACTACTAAAGGACACCAATAATAATAACAAACTTGCTTGGGCCAAGAAACACGAGCAATGGACGTTAGACCAGTGGAAATCTGTAATTTGGTCTGATGAGTCCACATTTGTGATTTTTGGTTCCAACCGCCGTGTCTTTGTGAGACACAGAGTAGGTAAACAGATGTTCTCCGCATGTGTGGTTCCCACCGTAAAGCATGGAGGAGGAGGTGTTATGGTGTGGGGGTGCTTTGCTGGTGACACTGTCAGGGATTTATTTAGAATTCAAGGCACACTTAACCAGCATGGCTACCACAGCATTCTGCAGCGATACGCCATCCCATCTGGTTTAGTGGGACTATCATTTGTTTTTCAACAGGACAATGACCCAAAACACACCTCCAGTCTGTGTAAGGGCTGCTTTACCAAGAAGGGGAGTGGTGGAGTGCTGCATCAGATGACCTGGCCTCCACAATCACCCGACCTCAACCCAATTGAGATGGTTTGGGATGAGTTGGACCGCAGAGTGAAGGAAAAGCAGCCAACAAGTGCTCAACATATGTGGGAACTTATTCAAGACTGTTTGAAAAGCATTCCTCATGAAGCTGGTTGAGAGAATGCCTAGAGTGTGCAAAGCTGTCATCAAGGCAAAGGGTGGCTACTTTGAAGAATCTAAAAGATATATATAAAACACTTTTTTGGTTACTAGATGATTCCATATGTGTTATTTCAAGGCATTGATGTCTTCACTACTTTTCTACAATGTAGAAAATGGTAAATATAAAGAAAATGAATAGGGGTCCAAACATTCGACTGGTACTGTATACAGTGGTGTAAAGTACTTCAGTAAAAATACTTTAAAGTACTACTTAAGTAGTTTTTTGGGTATCTGTACTTTACTATTTATATTTTTGACATCCTTTACATTTATTTCACTACATTCCTAAATAAAATAATGTACTTTTTATTCCATACAGTTTCCCTGACACCCAAAAGTACTCGTTACATTTTGAGTGCTTAGCAGGACAGGTAAGTGGTCAAATTCACACACTTATCAAGAGAACATCCCTGGTCATCTCTACTGCCTCTGATCTGGCGGACTTACTAAACACAAATGCTTTGTTTGTAAATGATGTCTGACTGTTGGAGTGTGTCCCTGACTTTCCTTAAATAAAAAATAAAAAGGAAATGGTGCTGTCCAGTTTGCTTAATATAAGGAATTTGAAATAATTGATACTTGTACTTTTACTTTTGATACTTAAGTATATTTGAGCAATTACATTTACTTTTGATACTTAAGTGTATTTAAAACCAAATACTTTTAGACTTTTACTCAAGTAGTATTTTACTGGGTGACTTTCACTTTTACTCAAGTATGACAATTGTGTACTTTTTCCACCACTGACTGTATATTGTGCATTACTTTTGACCAGAGCCCTATGGGCTATATAGGAAATAGGGTGGCATTTGAGACACAGCCTAGCAGTCACTTAGGTCTTGTTTTTCTCAGTAATGAGGTTTCTCCCCTGGTACATCACCACCCTGTCAGCCAGGGTTAGGGATTCTCCCCTGGTACATCACCACCTCGTCAGCCAGGGTTAGGGATTCTCCCCTGGTACATCACCACCCCGTCAGCCAGGGTTAGGGATTCTCCCCTGGTACATCATCACCCCGTCAGCCAGGGTTAGGGATTCTCCCCTGGTACATCACCACCCCGTCAGCCAGGGTTAGGGATTCTCCCCTGGTACATCACCACCCCGTCAGCCAGGGTTAAGGAT
Source organism: Salmo salar (assembly GCF_965601325.2). Taxonomy (NCBI): domain Eukaryota; kingdom Metazoa; phylum Chordata; class Actinopteri; order Salmoniformes; family Salmonidae; genus Salmo; species Salmo salar. Next base: position 79,610,042 of record NC_138293.1, on the reverse strand, counting down.
TCTCCCCTGGTACATCACCACCCCGTCAGCCAGGGTTAAGGA
>NC_138293.1:78957500-78962500 GCF_965601325.2 Salmo salar | reverse complement strand
AAACGTTGTTTCAACCAGTCAAATCATGTTCGTATTTATTCCTCAGAGAGTAATCAGACTTCACTATATCATTAGGAGTGTAGTATACCAAATTTGGTCAGAGAACGCCGATGACTTGGGCGGTCTTCACTTGATTGACTTAACTTTGTGAAATAAGCACCAATCGGGGTCAAACAAAGCTAGGTAGATAGCCAATGAGCTGGGCTTTACGGGAGTTTACACTGCTGCCATCCTGTGGACACCACTGGAATTACAACCAGAGTGATGGCTAGATTTGGGACCTTTCTGTTGCATTTCAAAGATGATGGTCAAAAAAAAAGTTTTTCTTCTACCAGATCTATTGTGTTAAATTCTCCTACATTCAATTCACATTTCCACAAACTTCAAAGTGTGTCCTTTCAAATGGTACCAAGAACACGCATATCCTTGCTTCAGGGCCTGAGCTACAGGCAGTTAGATTTGGGTATGTCATTTTAGGCGAAAATTTTAAAAAGGGGGTTAAGTCGCTCTGGATAAGAGCGTCTGCTAAATGACTTAAATGTAAATGTAAATCCCTAAGAAGTCTTTAGGCCTGGAGGCTAACATGGAGAGAACCTCAGAAACCTTAAGACCTGGAGGATAACATGGTGGATCTCAGAAGCCTAGAGGCCTGGAGGATAACATGGAGAGAACCTGAGAAGCCCCGAGGGGTGGAAGCTAACATGGAGAGAACCTCAGAAGCCTTGAGGAGGCTCAAGATACTGTATTACCAGCCCCTGAACCTAGATACATCTGCATGTATTTTACCCATACGATTCTAAGCCCTGTCTAAGGAGGGGGGGGGGGGGGGGGGGGGGGGGTCCTACCAAGGATCATTTGTGTCCTATATCTGAGAGATATATAAACTGCTCAAAAAAATAAAGGGAACACTAAAATAACACATCCTAGATCTGAATGAAAGAAATAATCTTATGAAATACTTTTTTCTTTACATAGTTGAATGTGCTGACAACAAAATCACACAAAAATAATCAATGGAAATCCAATGTATCAACCCATGGAGGTCTGGATTTGGAGTCACACTCAAAATTAAAGTGGAAAACCACACTACAGGCTAATCCAACTTTGATGTAATGTCCTTAAAACAAGTCAAAATGAGGCTCAGTAGTGTGTGTGGCCTCCACGTGCCTGTATGACCTCCCTACAACACCTGGGCATGCTCCTGATGAGGTGGCGGATGGTCTCCTGAGGGATCTCCTCCCAGACCTGGACTAAAGCATCCGCCAACTCCTGGACAGTCTGTGGTGCAACGTGGCGTTGGTGGATGGAGCGAGACATGATGTCCCAGATGTGCTCAATTGGATTCAGGTCTGGGGAACGGGCGGGCCAGTCCATAGCATCAATGCCTTCCTCTTGCAGGAACTGCTGACACACTCCAGCCACATGAGGTCTAGCATTGTCTTGCATTAGGAGGAACCCAGGGCCAACCGCACCAGCATATGGTCTCACAAGGGGTCTGAGGATCTCATCTCGGTACCTAATGGCAGTCAGGCTACCTCTGGCGAGCACATGGAGGGCTGTGCGGCCCCCCAAAGAAATGCCACCCCACACCATGACTGACCCACTGCCAAACCGGTCATGCTGGAGGATGTTGCAGGCAGCAGAACATTCTCCACGGCGTCTCCAGACTGTCACGTCTGTCACATGTGCTCAGTATGAACCTGCTTTCATCTGTGAAGAGCACAGGGCGCCAGTGGCAAATTTGCCAATCTTGGTGTTCTCTGGCAAATGCCAAACGTCCTGCACGGTGTTGGGCTGTAAGCACAACCCCCACCTGTGGACGTCGGGCCCTCATACCACCCTCATGGAGTCTGTTTCTGACCGTTTGAGCAGACACATGCACATTTGTGGCCTGCTGGAGGTCATTTTGCAGGGCTCTGGCAGTGCTCCTCCTGCTCCTCCTTGCACAAAGGCGGAGGTAGCGGTCCTGCTGCTGGGTTGTTGCCCTCCTACGGCCTCCTCCACGTCTCCTGATGTAGTGGCCTGTCTCCTGGTAGCGCCTCCATGCTCTGGACACTATGCTGACAGACACAGCAAACCTTCTTGCCACAGCTCGCATTGATGTGCCATCCTGGATGAGCTGCACTACCTGAGCCACTTGTGTGGGTTGTCTGCTCCGTCTCATGCTACCACTAGAGTGAAAGCACCGCCAGCATTCAAAAGTGACCAAAACATCAGCCAGGAAGCATAGGAACTGAGAAGTGGTCTGTGGTTACCACCTGCAGAACCACTCCTTTATTGGGGGTGTCTTGCTAATTGCCTATAATTTCCACCTGTTGTCTATTCCATTTACACAACAGCATGTGAAATTTATTGTCAATCAGTGTTGCTTCCTAAGTGGACAGTTTGATTTCACAGAAGTGTGATTGACTTGGAGTTACATTGTGTTGTTTAAGTGTTCCCTTTATTTTTTTGAGCAGTATATTTTTACATGTATTTACCCCCCCTTATTTTTGGCACTAAACAGTCTCAATATATACTTTCATTAATTTATTCTACTGGTACAGAGGGACCTTCAGACGAGTCTTGTGAGGTCTAAGGGCGTGCCAAAGAAAAATAACTGAGAGTCTTACCTTTCTACAGAGGGGTCATATTAATGTGTAGCCCAAACTGTTCGGACGCTACAGACTGAAGTTGGCAGATCGGCTGTACCGACTTCCGAAGAGTCCCAAGACACTAATTAGAGCAAAACGAGAACACCATCGTGTTCGTGAGAGTCTTATCTTTCCATAGAGGGGTCATAATAGATTGTAAGCCAAACCGTTCGGACGCTACAGATGATTTTGCAAGAAGACCGATTTTCGGGATGTCTCATGGTCTGACAAACACCTAGCTCTGTCACCTTTCACATCAGATTCAGAAGTGCGACAAATCAAATAAAATTGTATTAGCCACATGCGCCGAATAAAAGAAGTGTAGACCTTACAGTGAAATGCTTACTTACGAGCCCCTAACCAACAATGCAGTTTAAAAAAAATACAGATAAGAATAAGAGATAAAAGTAGCAAGTAATTAAAGAGCAGCAGTGAAATAACAATAGCAAGACTATATACGGGGGGGGGGGAGGTACCGATACAGAGTCAATGTGCGGGGGCACCAGTTATTTGAGGTAGTATGTACATGTAGGTAGAGTTATTAAAGTGACTATGCATAGATGACAACAGAGAGAAGCAGTGGTGTAAAGAGGGAGTGGGGGGGGGGGGGGCACTGCAAATAGTCTGGGTAGCCATTTGACTAGATGTTAAGGAGTCTTATGGCTTGGGGGTAGAAGCTGTTAAGAAGCCACTTGGACCGACACTTGGCGCTCCGGTACCGCTTGCTGTGCGGTAGCAGAGAGAACAGTCTATGACTAGGGTGGCTGGAGTCTTTGACAATTTTTAGGGCCTTCCTCTGATACCGCCTGGTATAGTGGTCCTGGATGGCAGGAAGCTTGGCACCAGTGATGTACTGGGCCATTTGCACTACCCTCTGTAGTGCCTTGCGGTCAGAGGCCGAGCAGTTGCCATACCAGGCAGTGATGCACCCAGTCAGGATGCTCTCGATGGTGCAGCTGTAGAACCTTTTGAGGATCTGATGACCCATGCCAAATCTTTTCAGTCTCCTGAGGGGGAATAGGTTTTGCCGTGCCCTCTTCACGACTGTCTTGGTGTGCTTGGACCATGTTAGTTTGTTGGTGATGTGGACACCGAGGAACTTGAAGCTCTCAACCTGCTCCACTGCAGCCCCATTGATGAGAATGGGGGCGTGCTCGGTCCTCCTTTTCCTGTAGTCCACAATCATCTCCTTTGTCTTGAGAGGTTGTTGTCCTGGCACCACACGGCCAGGCCTCTGACCTCCTCCCTATAGGCTGTCTCGTTGTTGCCGGTGATCAGACTGTTGTGTCATCAGCAAACTTAATGATGGTGTTGGAGTCGTGCTTGGCCATGCAGTCATGAGTGAACAGGGAGTACAGGAGGGGACTGAGCACGTACCCCTGAAGGGCCCTTGTGTTGAGGATCAGCGTGGCGGTGTGTTGTTACCTACCCTTACCACCTGGGGACGGCTCGTTAGGAAGTCCTGGATCCAGTTGCAGAGGGAGATGTTTAGTCCCAGGGTCCTTAGCTTATTTATGAGCTTTGAGGGCACTATGGTGTTGAACGCTGAGCTATAGTCAATGAATAGCATTCTCACATAGGTGTTCCTTTTGTCCAGGTCGGAAAGGGCAGTGTGGAGAGCACTGGAGATAGCATCATCTGTGGATCTGTTGGGGCGGTATGCAAATTGGAGTGTGTGTTTCTGGGAAGATGATGTTGATGTGAGCCATGACCAGCCTTTCAAAGCTCTTCATGGCTACAGACGTGAGTGCTATGGGTCGGTAGTCATTTAGGAAGGTTACCTTAGTGTTCTTGAGCACAGGGACTATGGTGATCTGCTTACAACATGTTGGTATTACAGACTCGGACAGGGAGAGGTTGAAAATGTCAGTGAAGACACTTGCCGGTTGGTCAGCGCATGCTTGGAGTACACATCCTGCTAATCCGTCTGGCCCTGCGGCCTTGTGAATGTTGACCTGTTTGAAGGTCTTACATCGTATAACCAGCCAGCTGTATGTTAATGTTATCGTTGTTCAACCATGAGTCCGTGAAGCATAAGATGTTCCATTTTTTATGTCTCGTTGGTAGTTTAATCTTCCGCGTAACTCGTCGATTTTATTGTCCAAAGATTGCAAGTTTGATAGCAGAATGGAGGGAAGTGGGGGTTTATTCGATCGCCTGCGAATACTCAGAAGGCAGCCGGACCTTCGGCCTCTCTTTCTCCGCCTCCTCTTCATGCAGATCACGGGGATCGGGACCTGTTCCCGAGGAAGCAGCATCTCTTTCACGTCGGGCTCATCAGAGTCGTGAAAGGTTAAAGAGGATTCTGCTCGTCCGTGGTGAGTAATCTCAGTCCTGATGTCTAGAAGTTATTTTCGGTCAAAAGAG
>NC_138293.1:78902500-78952500 GCF_965601325.2 Salmo salar | reverse complement strand
TTAGCCGGAGGCTCCGGACTCTCAGTTGTCTCCTATGGACACCACAGTTACAGTGTCCTGGGCTACAACCGTATCACACACACAACCGTACAACCGAATGCGCTAGGCTATTAGGTCATATCCTGGATACAGTAGTGGGGAGGCAGCTAGGCTATTAGATCATATCCTGGATACAGTAGTGGGGAGGCAGCTCGGCTATTAGGTCATATCCTGGATACAGTAGTGGGGAGGCAGCTCGGCCAGTCCAGCTGATCCTTCTACTGAACCATGGAGATGCATTCTGTCTGTCTGCACACTGCAGCCACGGGTTCAACTCATCTTAACATCTCTCTCTCTAATTCCTTCATCTCTATCTTCCGATGCTCTGTCCATTTCTCTCGGTTGCCTTTCTACTTTGTTTATTCATTCTCCTTTTGTTACTGTGTGTGTCTTAATATTTCTCAAGCTCAAGCTCTCTCTCCATCTTTCTTTTTTCTGACCCTGCCACTTTACCAAGCTCTTTTTCCACATCACAATAACTAAACCTTTATCTTTCTCTCACTCTCCCCCTTCCTCTGTTCCTCTCTCTCCCTCCCCCTCTTTCTCTTCCCCCCTCTCTCACTACTTGTCATTCTTCCGATGTTATGAAATATTTTCTTGGCAGAATAAAATTAGTGTAATCACCAGAAACCAGACAGAAATGAAAAAAAAAATGGCAGCATTTGTGAAAGAAATGTTTTAGCTGAGAGCTTTTTCATTCGTTTTGTCATTCCTGTAGAAATGTTTTAGCTGAGTGCTTTTTCATTCGTTTTGTCATTCCTGTAGAAATGACATATTCCCAGCAGCCCAGAGTTACAAGTCTCTATAGTAGTCTTAGTCTACGTCCCAAATGGAACTCCATTCCCTCTGTAGTGCACTACTTTTAAAGAGTCCTCTGGGCCCTGGTCAAAAGTTTTGCACTATTTTCTGTGTGTCTAAACCATGCAGAATCAGTTTCCTTCACCATGAGGCAATATGACACAGTGCCTTTATGTGTGACATCATCAGACTGTGCCTGTCACATCTCACTACCATCTGTCACACCACACACACACACACACACACACACACACACACACACACACACACACACACACACACACACACACACACACACACACACACACACACACACACACACCCTAAGGTTTAACTTCAGGCATACATGTAGTTGGATTTATAAGGTATGGCAGATATGTGATTTGGTGTAATCACAGGATAATGTGATATGATAGGTGGGGGATGGGGGGAGTAACCATATGCAACATGATATGTGATGATATGACACCATATAATATGCTAGGAAAGCGTGTCACATGCTTTGTGAATGTACAATATGAGCAATATGACATCATTAGAGCCCTATTCAATGTGTTAAATAACATTGATCAGAACAAGAGTAGTTCCTTGATACTTCTATGAGTTATTTCCAGAACTCTTTTTACCAAGTGTAACGGCCGTCGTCAGAATTAGACCAAGGTGCAGCAGAGGATGTGTTCATCATTAGAATTTTAATTCAAAAAGAGAACACTTTACAAAAACGAAACAAAAACGACCAGAAACAGTCCTGTCAGGAAACACACGGAACAGAAACAATTACCCACAAAACCCAAAGGAAAAACATGCTCCTTATGTGTGACTCCCAATCAGCAACAAAGAACTTCAGCTGTGCCTGATTGGGAGCCACACATGGCCCAAAACAAAGAAATACAAAAACATAGAAAAAGGAACATAGAACGCTCCAACTTCCGGTTTGGAGCGAGCAGTCGCACCACGCTTCGCTCCACAGGTAATATTACACTTCACTACATTACAACGGCTTGATTTGTTTGATCTGAGCAATTCTTCTTAGCTAGCTACATAGCCGTCTTTGTATCAAAGATAATTGTGTAGTTTAGAGTAATTGAGTAATTATCGAGGCTAGCTATCTTCGTCCTCCTAACGTAGTCAACACTGCTAGCTGCTAGCTAGCTAGTCATCACTGCTAGCTAGCCAACTTCTACCGACTAGCAGCACTGCAGAAACTATTATATTACAACGTAACGACTTGATTAGTGTGGTGTTAGTGTTAGTTAGCCAGCTACATAGTTGTCTTTGCTGTCTCTGTATCTAAGATAATTGTGTAGTTTGAGTTTGAGTATTATCGAGGTGAGCTAGCCAGCCGCGACGCGGCGCCTGACTTAGTCAACACACCTAGTCATCATTAACCCACTGCCAGCTAGCCAACCGTTACCGACTAGCAGCGCTGTAGATACTACTACTTTACAACAGAACGATTTGACTAGTGCAGTGTTACCTAGCTAGCTACTTAGTTGTCTTTGTCATAGCTTGATAATTGTTAGCTAGCCAGCCATCGAGGTTAGCTAGCCAGCTATTTCCGTCCCCCGCGACGCCATTTTTCCTAACCCAGCCAACTATTACCGACGAGCAGCATTGTAGAAACTAAATACATTACAAGGAACGTCTTGATTAGTGTTATGTTAGCTAGCTAGCTACAAAGTTGCTTTGTATCATGACAAGGTGTAGTACTGAAACTATCGAGGTTACCTAGCCAGCTACACGTTCAAAGTCAACAACGCAGCCACTGCTAGCTAGCCTACTCCACCAGCCAGCAGTACTGTATCATTTTAGTCAATAAGATTTTTGCAACGTAAGCTTAACTTCCTGAACATTCGAGACGTGTAGTCCACTTGTCATTCCAATCTGCTTTGCATTAGCGTAGCCTCTTCTGTAGCTTGTCTACTATGTGTCTGTCTATCCCTGTTCTCTCTCCTCTGCACAGGCCATACAAACGCTCCACACCGCGTGGCCGCTGCCACTCTAACCTGGTGGTCCCAGCGCGCACAACCCACGTGGAGTTCCAGGTCTCCGGCAGCCTCTGGAACTGCCGGTCTGCGGCCAACAAGGCTGAGTTCATCTCAGCCTATGCTACCCTCCAGTCCCTAGACTTCCTGGCGCTGACGGAAACATGGATTACCACAGATAACACTGCTACTCCTACTGCTCTCTCCTCGTCTGACTACGTGTTCTCGCATACCCCTAGAGCATCGAGCCAGCGGGGTGGTGGCACTGGAATCCTCATCTCTCCCAAGTGGACATTCTCTCTTTCTCCCCTGACCCATCTGTCTATCTCCTCATTTGAATTCCATGCTGTCACAGTTACCAGCCCTTTCAAGCTTAACATCCTTATCATTTATCGCCCTCCAGGATCCCTTGGAGAGTTCATCAATGAGCTTGACGCCTTGATAAGTTCCTTTCCTGAGGATGGCTCACCTCTCACAGTTCTGGGTGACTTTAACCTCCCCACGTCTACCTTCGACTCATTCCTCTCTGCCTCCTTCTTTCCACTCCTCTCCTCTTTCGACCTCACCCTCTCACCTTCCCCCCCTACTCACAAGGCAGGCAATACGCTTGACCTCATCTTTACTAGATGCTGTTCTTCCACTAATCTCATTGCAACGCTCCTCCAAGTCTCCGACCACTACCTTGTATCCTTTTCCCTCTCGCTCTCATCCAACACTTTTCACTCTGCCCCTACTCGGATGGTATTGCGCCGTCCCAACCTTCGCTCTCTCTCTCCCGCTACTCTCTCCTCTTCCATCCTATCATCTCTTCCCTCTGCTCAAACCTTGTCCAACCTATCTCCTGATTCTGCCTCCTCAACCCTCCTCTCCTCCCTCTCTGCATCCTTTGATTTCCTCTGTCCCCTATCCTCCAGGCCGGCTCGGTCCTCCCCTCCTGCTCTGTGGCTCGACGACTCACTGCGAGCTCACAGAACAGGGCTCCGGGCAGCCGAGCGGAAATGGAGGAAAACTCGCCTCCCTGCGGACCTGGCATCCTTTCACTCCCTCCTCTCTACATTTTCCTCTTCTGTCTCTGCTGCTAAAGCCACTTTCTACCACTCTAAACTCCAAGCATCTGCCTCTAACCCTAGGAAGCTCTTTGCTACCTTCTCCTCCCTCCTGAATCCTCCTCCCCCTCCCCCCCCCTCCTCCCTCTCTGCGGATGACTTCGTCAACCATTTTGAAAAGAAGGTTGACGACATCCGATCCTCGTTTGCTAAGTCAAACGACACTGCTGGTCCTGCTCACACTGCCCTACCCTGTGCTTTGACCTCTTTCTCCCCTCTCTCTCCAGATGAAATCTCGCGTCTTGTGACGGCCGGCCGCCCAACAACCTGCCCACTTGACCCTATCCCCTCCTCTCTTCTCCAGACCATTTCCGGAGACCTTCTCCCCTACCTCACCTCGCTCATCAACTCATCCTTGACCGCTGGCTACGTCCCTTCCGTCTTCAAGAGAGCGAGAGTTGCACCCCTTCTGAAAAAACCTACACTCGATCCCTCCGATGTCAACAACTACAGACCAGTATCCCTTCTTTCCTTTCTCTCCAAAACTCTTGAACGTGCCGTCCTTGGCCAGCTCTCTTGCTATCTCTCTCAGAATGACCTTCTTGATCCTAATCAGTCAGGTTTCAAGACTGGGCATTCAACTGAGACTGCTCTTCTCTGTGTCACGGAGGCTCTCCGCACTGCTAAAGCTAACTCTCTCTCCTCTGCTCTCATCCTTCTAGACCTATCTGCTGCCTTTGATACTGTGAACCATCAGATCCTCCTCTCCACCCTCTCCGAGCTGGGCATCTCCGGCGCCGCCCACACTTGGATTGCGTCCTACCTGACAGGTCGCTCCTACCAGGTGGCGTGGCGAGAATCTGTCTCCGCACCACGTGCTCTCACCACTGGTGTCCCCCAGGGCTCTGTTCTTGGCCCACTCCTATTCTCGCTATACACCAAGTCACTTGGCTCTGTCATATCCTCACATGGTCTCTCATATCATTGCTATGCAGATGACACACAAATTAATCTTCTCCTTTCCCCCTTCTGACAACCAGGTGGCGAATCGCATCTCTGCATGTCTGGCAGACATATCAGTGTGGATGGCGGATCACCACCTCAAGCTGAACCTCGGCAAGACGGAGCTGCTCTTCCTCCCGGGGAAGGACTGCCCGTTCCATGATCTCGCCATCACGGTTGACAACTCCCTTGTGTCCTCCTCCCAGAGTGCTAAGAGCCTTGGCGTGACCCTGGACAACACCCTGTCGTTCTCCACCAACATCAAGGCGGTGACCCGATCCTGTAGGTTCATGCTCTACAACATTCGCAGAGTACGACCCTGCCTCACACAGGAAGCGGCGCAGGTCCTAATCCAGGCACTTGTCATCTCCCGTCTGGATTATTGCAACTCGCTGTTGGCTGGGCTCCCTGCCTGTGCCATTAAACCCCTACAACTCATCCAGAACGCCGCAGCCCGTCTGGTGTTCAACCTTCCCAAGTTCTCTCACGTCACCCCGCTCCTCCGCTCTCTCCACTGGCTTCCAGTCGAAGCTCGCATCCGCTACAAGACCATGGTGCTTGCCTACGGAGCTGTGAGGGGAACGGCACCTCCGTACCTTCAGGCTCTGATCAGGCCCTACACCCAAACAAGGGCACTCCGTTCATCCACCTCTGGCCTGCTCGCCTCCCTACCTCTGAGGAAGCACAGTTCCCGCTCAGCCCAGTCAAAACTGTTCGCTGCTCTGGCACCCCAATGGTGGAACAAGCTCCCTCACGACGCCAGGACAGCGGAGTCAATCACCACCTTCCGGAGACACCTGAAACCCCACCTCTTCAAGGAATACCTGGGATAGGATAAATTAATCCTTCTAACCCCCCCCTTAAAAGATTTAGATGCACTATTGTAAAGTGGTTGTTCCACTGGATATTATAAGGTGAATGCACCAATTTGTAAGTCGCTCTGGATAAGAGCGTCTGCTAAATGACTTAAATGTAAATGTAACGCCCACCCAATGTAACACCCTGGCCTAACCAAAATAAAGAACAAAAACCCCTCTCTATGGCCAGGGCGTTACAGTACCCCCCCCCCCCCAAGGTGCGGACTCCGACCGCAAAACCTGACTCCGAAGGGGAGGGTCCGGGTGGGCCTTCTTACGGCGGCGGCTCAGGTGCGGGACGTGGCCTCTGCTCCACCCTCGGCGTCCCCCTCTTAGGTGGCGCACCTGGCCGCGCCGAAGGTCTGGTGGGCGACCCTGACTGCGCCCGGCTGGCAGGCGGTGATGGTTGCGCCCGGCTGGCGGGCGACCCTGGTTGCGCCCGGCTGGCGGGCGGCGATGGCTGCGCCCGGCTGGCGGGCGGCGATGGCTGCGCCCGGCTGGCGGGCGGCTCTGGCGGCTCCTGACTGGCGGGCGGCTCTGGCGGCTCCGGACTGGACTGGCGGGCGGCTCTGGCGGCTCCGGACTGGCGGGCGGCTCTGGCGGCTCCGGACTGGCGGGCGGCTCTGGCGGCTCCGGACTGGCGGGCAGCTCTGGCGGCTCCGAACTGGCGAGACCCACTGGAGGCCTAGTCCAAGGAGGCGGCACAGGAGAGACCAGGATGGGGAGACCCACTGGAGGCCTGGTCCGTGGAGCAGGCACAGGACTGACCAGGATGGGGAGACCCACTGGAGGCCTGTTCCATGGAAGCGGCACAGGAGAGACCAGGATGGGGAGACCCACTGGAGGCCTGGTCCGTGGAGGAGGCACAGGCTTAACCAGGATGGGGAGACCCACTGGAGGCCTGGTCCGAGGAGGAGGCACAGGATAAACCGGGCTGTGGGGGAGCACTGGAGTTCTGGTACGGATGCTCTTTACCCACACTCCAGGCTGAATGCCCACTTTGGCCCGGCACGGGCGGAGAGCAGGCATTGGGCAAACTGGACCCTCCCAGCGCCCTGGAGACACAGTGCGCAGAGCCGGTGCAGGATACCCTGGCCCGAAAAGGCGCACTGGAGACCAGATGCGCTGAGCTGACACAACCCGTCCTGGCTCGATGCCTGCCCTCGCATGGCACTTGCGGGGGGCTGGTATGTAGCGCACCGGGCTTTGAACACACACTGGGGACACCATGCGCTCCACAGCATAACACGGTGTCTTACCAGTACCACGCTGCTTCCGGTAAGCACGGGGAGTTGGCTCAGGTCTACCGCCTGACTCCGCCAATCTCCCCGTGTGCCCCCCCCCCCAACATTTTTTTGGGGGCTGCCTCTCGTGTCTGCTGCGCTCCCTTTCCTCATACCATCGCCTCTCAGCTCTCGCCACCTCGATCTGCCACTGCGGGCGGCGATAATCCCCAGCTTGAGCCCATGGTCCTTTACCGTCCAGGATTTCCTCCCAAGTCCACGATTCCAGATAGCTCCTCTCCTGGTTCTTCTCCTTGCGCTGCTCCTTCCTCCGCTGCTTGGTCCATTTTTGGTAGGTAATTCTGTAACGGCCGTCATCAGAATTAGACCAAGGTGCAGCAGAGGATGTGTTCATCATTAGAATTTTAATTCAAAAAGAGAACACTTTACAAAAACGAAACAAAAACGACCAGAAACAGTTCTGTCAGGAAACACACTGAACAGAAACAATTACCCACAAAACCCAAAGGAAAAACATGCTCCTTATGTGTGACTCCCAATCAGCAACAATGAACTTCAGCTGTGCCTGATTGGGAGCCACACACGGCCCAAAACAAAGAAATACAAAAACATAGAAAAAGGAACATAGAACGCCCACCCAATGTAACACCCTGGCCTAACCAAAATAAAGAACAAAAACCCCTCTCTATGGCCAGGGCGTTACACCAAGTCCCTCCACCTCTCTCCCAATCTCTTTTCTACAGACCCCACAGCCTCCATGTGCTCTCACATCTTTAAAGCCTAACTGAAACCGCAGTGGTGGTGGGGTCATAGCTACTGCTCGTCTGCTTGCCTCAGCAAATGTGAGTTGTATTTTGTTCACTCCAACTTTGCCTCAGAGGATATGGCTGCCAACCAATGTTTGGCATTGTCTTGTTAAGGCTTCATATGAATACGGAGAGTTTATGTACAGTATTTTCGAGTTTGTCAAAAATAAAATCATCCTTTGCTCAAAAAATATATATACAAAAATTACAAATCCAAAAGTAACCCATTTTTAATAATGCCCATACAAAAAATAATTCTGTCACAATATTCAACTAGACTTGTCATCTCAAACTGAGACTCCATATTCACTTCAATAGCTTGTATGAGTATCAATATGGCCTAGATGTATACTACCATCACTTGACAATGACATACACTGGACACACAGAGTAAAGTTACAACGCACAAAAATACAATGTAAACTTAGCACATGAACTCATAGTACTACTGCAGTATTGAGAGAAATAAACTAAAAACGTAGTAACACGTGACCTCAGAGGGGAGAGGGGAGAGGGTGTAGAGGAGAGCGAAGAGGGTGTAGGGGAGAGCGGAGAGGGTGTAGAGGAGAGGGGAGAGTGTGTAGAGGAGAGGGTGTAGGGGAGGGGGTGTAGAGTAGAGGGGAGAGGGTGTAGGGGAGATGGGAGAGGGTGTAGAGGAGAAGGGAGAGGGTGTAGGGGAGGGGTGTAGAGGGGAGGGGAGAGGGTGTAGGGGAGAGGGTGTAAGGGAGAGGGTGTAGCGGAGAGGGTGTAGGGGAATGGTTCTAGGGGAGAGGGTGTAGGGTGTAGGGGAGAGGGTGTAGCAGAGAGCGTGTAGGGGAATGGGTGTAGGGGAGAGAGTGTAGGGGAATGGGTCTAGGGGAGAGGGTGTAGGGGAGAGGGTGTAAGGGAGAGGGTGTAGTGGAGAGGGTGTAGGGGAATGGTTCTAGGGGAGAGGGTGTAGGGGAGAGGGTGTAGGGGAGAGGGTCTAGGGGAGAGGGGAGAGGGTGTAGCAGAGAGGGTCTAGGGGAGAAGGTGTAGGGGAATGGGTCTAGAGCAGAGGGTGTAGCGGAGCGGGTCTAGGGGAGAGGGTCTAGGGGAGAGGATGTAGCGGAGAGGGTGTAGGGGAGAGGGTCTAGAGCAGAGGGTGTAGGGGAGAGGATGTAGGGGAGAGGATGTAGCGGAGAGGGTCTAGGGGAGAGGGTCTAGTGCAGAGGGTGTAGCGGAGAGGGTGTAGGGGAGAGGGTGTAGCGGAGAGGGTGTAGGGGAATGGGTCTTGGGCAGAGGGTGTAGCAGAGAGGGTGTAGGGGAGAGGGTGTAGCGGAGAGGGTGTAGGGGAATGGGTCTAGGGGAGAGGGTGTAGGGGAGAGGGTGTAAGGGAGAGGGTGTAGTGGAGAGGGTGTAGGGGAATGGTTCTAGGGGAGAGGGTGTAGGGGAGAGGGTGTAGCAGAGAGGGTGTAGGGGAATGGGTGTAGGGGAGAGGGTGTAGGGGAATGGGTCTAGGGGAGAGGGTGTAGGGGAGAGGGTGTAAGGGAGAGGGTGTAGCGGCGAGGGTGTAGGGGAATGGTTCTAGGGGAGAGGGTGTAGGGGAGAGGGTGTAGCGGAGAGGGTGTAGGGGAATGGGTCTAGGGGAGAGGGTGTAGGGGAGAGGGTGTAAGGGAGAGGGTGTAGCGGCGAGGGTGTAGGGGAATGGTTCTAGGGGAGAGGGTGTAGGGGAGAGGGTGTAAGGGAGAGGGTGTAAGGGAGAGGGTGTAGGGGAATGGTTCTAGGGGAGAGGGTGTAGGGGAGAGGGTGTAGCGGCGAGGGTGTAGGGGAATGGTTCTAGGGGAGAGGGTGTAGGGGAGAGGGTGTAATGGAGAGGGTGTAAGGGAGAGGGTGTAGGGGAATGGTTCTAGGGGAGAGGGTGTAGGGGAGAGGGTGTAGCGGAGAGGGTGTAGGGGAATGGGTGTAGGGGAGAGGGTGTAGCGGAGAGGGTGTAGGGGAATGGGTCTAGGGCAGAGGGTGTAACGGAGAGGTTGTAGGGGAGAGGGTGTAGCGGAGAGGGTGTAGGGGAGAGGGTGTAGGGGAATGGGTCTAGGGCAGAGGGTGTAACGGAGAGGTTGTAGGGGAGAGGGTGTAGCAGAGAGGGTGTAGGGGAATGGGTCTAGGGCAGAGGGTGTAACGGAGAGGTTGTAGGGGAGAGGGTGTAGCGGAGAGGGTGTAGGGGAGAGGGTGTAGGGGAATGGGTCTAGGGGAGAGGGTGTAGGGGAGAGGGTGTAAGGGAGAGGGTGTAAGGGAGAGGGTGCAGGGGAATGGTTCTAGGGGAGAGGGTGTAGGGGAGAGGGTGTAGCGGAGAGGGTGTAGGGGAATGGGTGTAGGGGAGAGGGTGTAGGGGAGAGGAGGCTCTGCTGTCCTCACACGCTCTAATGGCCACTAATGGACAATGGGGACAGAGATTAGAAAGGCCCCAAGAGGTGGAACTGCACAGATGTGATGTTTCAAGTTTTATTAGTCGTATGTGTGTTTGTATATGTGCATGTGTGTTTGTTAGTATGTGTGTTTGTGTGTGTTTGTTAGTATGTGTGTTTGTGTGTGTTATTATGCATGTTAGTGTGTGTGTGTGTGTTAGTATGTATGTTAGTGTGTGTGTGTGTGTTAGTATGTATGTTAGTGTGTGTGTTTGTATGTGTGTTAGTGTGTGTTTGTCTGTTAGTATGTGTGTTTATATGTGTGTTAGTATGTGTGTTAGTATGTGTGTTAGTATGTGTGTTAGTATGTGTGTTAGTATGTGTGTTAGTATGTGTGTTAGTATGTGTGTTAGTATGTGTGTTAGTATGTGTGTTAGTATGTGTGTTAGTATGTGTGTTAGTATGTGTGTTTGTGTGTGTTAGTATGTGTGTTAGTATTTGTGTTAGTATGTGTGTTTGTGTGTTTATATGTGTGTTTGTATGTGTGTTAGTGTGTGTTAGTATGTGTGTTTATATGTGTGTTAGTATGTGTGTTAGTATGTGTGTTAGTATGTGTGTTAGTGTGTGTGTTTGTGTGTTTATATGTGTGATAGTATGTGTGATAGTGTGTGTGTTTGTGTGTTAGTATGTGTGTTTGAATGTGTGTTAGTATGTGTGTTAGTATGTGTGTTAGTATGTGTGTTAGTATGTGTGTTTGTATGTTAGTATGTGTGATAGTATGTGTGTTTGTGTGTTTGAATGTGTGTTAGTATGTGTGTGTGTGTGTGTGTGTGTTTGTGTGTGTGTTAGTATGTATGGTTGTGTGTTAGTATGTGTGTTAGTATGTGTGTTTGTGTGTTAGTGTGTGTGTTAGTGTGTGTGTTTGTGTGTGTGTTAGTGTGTGTGTTAGTGTGTTAGTGTGTGTGTTAGTGTGTGTGTTTGTGTGTGTGTTTGTGTGTGTGTTTGTGTGTTTGTATGTGTGTTAGTATGTGTGTTAGTATGTGTGTTAGTATGTGTGTTTGTGTTAGTATCTGTGTTTGTGTTAGTATGTGTGTTTGTGTGTTTGTATGTGTGTTAGTATGTGTGTTAGTATGTGTGTTAGTATGTGTGTTTGTGTTAGTATGTGTGTTTGTGTGCTTGTATGTGTGTTTGTACGAGTGTTAGTATGTGTGTTAGTATGTGTGTTTGTATGTGTGTTAGTATGTGTGTTTGTGTGTTAGTATGTGTGTTTGTGTGTTAGTATGTGTGTTAGTATGTGTGTTAGTATGTGTGTGTGTGTTAGTATGTGTGTTAGTATGTGTGTTTGTGTGTTTATATGTGTGTTTGTGTGTGTGTTAGTATGTGTGTTAGTATGTGTGTTTGTGTGTTTATATGTGTGTTAGTATGTGTGTTAGTATGTGTGTTAGTATGTGTTTATATGTGTGTTAGTATGTGTGTTAGTATGTGTGATAGTATGTGTGTTTGTGTGTTAGTATGTGTGTTAGTATGTGTGTTAGTATGTGTGTTAGTATGTGTGTTTGTATGTTAGTATGTGTGATAGTATGTGTGTTTGTGTGTTTGAATGTGTGTTAGTATGTGTGTGTGTGTGTGTGTGTGTGTTTGTGTGTGTGTTAGTATGTATGGTTGTGTGTTAGTATGTGTGTTAGTATGTGTGTTTGTGTGTTAGTGTGTGTGTTAGTATGTGTGTTAGTATGTGTGTTTGTGTTAGTATGTGTGTTTGTGTGTTTGTATGTGTGTTAGTATGTGTGTTTGTGTTAGTATGTGTGTTTGTGTGTTTGTATGTGTGTTAGTATGTGTGTTAGTATGTGTGTTTGTGTTAGTATGTGTGTTTGTGTGCTTGTATGTGTGTTTGTACGAGTGTTAGTATGTGTGTTAGTATGTGTGTTTGTATGTGTGTTAGTATGTGTGTATGTGTGTTAGTATGTGTGTTAGTATGTGTGTGTGTGTGTTTGTGTGTGTGTTAGTATGTGTGTTAGTATGTGTGTTAGTATGTGTGTTAGTGTGTGTGTTAGTGTGTGTGTTAGTATGTGTGTTAGTATGTGTGTTAGTATGTGTGTTTGTGTGTTAGTATGTGTGTTAGAATGTGTGTTTGTGTGCTTGTATATGTGTAGTCCACTTGTCATTCCAATCTCCTTTGCATTAGCGTAGCCTCTTCTGTAGCTTGTCAACTATGTGTCTGTCTATCCCTGTTCTCTCCCCTCTGCACAGGCCATACAAACGCTCCACACCACGTGGCCGCTGCCACTCTAACCTGGTGGTCCCAGCGCGCACGTGGAGTTCCAGGTCTCCGGCAGCCTCTGGAACTGCCGGTCTGCGGCCAACAAGGCTGAGTTCATCTCAGCCTATGCTACCCTCCAGTCCCTAGACTTCCTGGCGCTGACGGAAACATGGATTACCACAGATAACACTGCTACTCCTACTGCTCTCTCCTCGTCTGCCCACGTGTTCTCGCATACCCCTAGAGCATCGAGCCAGAGGGGTGGTGGCACTGGAATCCTCATCTCTCCCAAGTGGACATTCTCTCTTTCTCCCCTGACCCATCTGTCTATCTCCTCATTTGAATTCCATGCTGTCACAGTTACCAGCCCTTTCAAGCTTAACATCCTTATCATTTATCACCCTCCAGGTTCCCTTGGAGAGTTCATCAATGAGCTTGACGCCTTGATAAGTTCCTTTCCTGAGGATGGCTCACCTCTCACAGTTCTGGGTGACTTTAACCTCCCCAAGTCTACCTTTGACTCATTCCTCTCTGCCTCCTTCTTTCCACTCCTCTCCTCTTTTGACCTCACCCTCTCACCTTCCCCCCCTACTCACAAGGCAGGCAATACGCTTGACCTCATCTTTACTAGATGCTGTTCTTCCACTAATCTCATTGCAACTCCCCTCCAAGTCTCCGACCACTACCTTGTATCCTTTTCCCTCTCGCTCTCATCCAACACTTCTCACTCTGCCCCTACTCGGATGGTATTGCGCCGTCCCAACCTTCGCTCTCTCTTTTCCGCTACTCTCTCCTCTTCCATCCTATCATCTCTTCCCTCTGCTCAAACCTTCTCCAACCTATCTCCTGATTCTGCCTCCTCAACCCTCCTCTCCTCCCTCTCTGCATCCTTTGATTTTTCTCTGTCCCCTATCCTCCAGGCCGGCTCGGTCCTCCCCTCCTGCTCCGTGGCTCAACGACTCACTGCGAGCTCACAGAACAGGGCTCCGGGCAGCCGAGCGGAAATGGGGGAAAACTCGCCTCCCTGCGGACCTGGCATCCTTTCACTCCCTCCTCTCTACATTTTCCTCTTCTGTCTCTGCTGCTAAAGCCACTTTCTACCACTCTAAATTCCAAGCATCTGCCTCTAACCCTAGGAAGCTCTTTGCTACCTTCTCCTCCCTCCTGAATCCTCCTCCCCCCCCCCCTCCTCCCTCTCTGCGGATGACTTCGTCAACCATTTTGAAAAGAAGGTTGACGACATCCGATCCTCGTTTGCCTAGTCAAACGACATTGCTGGTCCTGCTCACACTGCCCTACCCTGTGCTTTGACCGCTTTCTCCCCTCTCTTTCCAGATGAAATCTCGCGTCTTGTGACGGCCGGCCGCCCAACAACCTGCCCACTTGACCCTATCCCCTCCTCTCTTCTCCAGACCATTTCCGGAGACCTTCTCCCCTACCTCACCTCGCTCATCAACTCATCCTTGACCGCTGGCTACATCCCTTCCGTCTTCAAGAGAGCGAGAGTTGCACCCCTTCTGAAAAAACCTACACTCGATCCCTCCGATGTCAACAACTACAGACCAGTATCCCTTCTTTCTTTTCTCTCCAAAACTCTTGAACGTGCCGTCCTTGGCCAGCTCTCTTGCTATCTCTCTCAGAATGACCTTCTTGATCCTAATCAGTCAGGTTTCAAGACTGGGCATTCAACTGAGACTGCTCTTCTCTGTGTCACGGAGGCTCTCCGCACTGCTAAAGCTAACTCTCTCTCCTCTGCTCTCATCCTTCTAGACCTATCTGTTGCCTTTGATACTGTGAACCATCAGATCCTCCTCTCCACCCTCTCCGAGCTGGGCATCTCCGGCGCGGCCCACGCTTGGATTGCGTCCTACCTGACAGGTCGCTCCTACCAAGTGGCATGGCGAGAATCTGTCTCCGCACCACGTGCTCTCACCACTGGTGTCCCCCTTGGCTCTGTTCTAGGCCCTCTCCTATTCTCGCTATACACCAAGTCACTTGGCTCTGTCATATCCTCACATGGTCTCTCCTATCATTGCTATGCAGACGACACACAATTAATCTTCTCCTTTCCCCCTTCTGACAACCAGGTGGCGAATCGCATCTCTGCATGTCTGGCAGACATATCAGTGTGGATGACGGATCACCACCTCAAGCTGAACCTCGGCAAGACGGAGCTGCTCTTCCTCCCGGGGAAGGACTGCCCGTTCCATGATCTCGCCATCACGGTTGACAACTCCCTTGTGTCCTCCTCCCAGAGTGCTAAGAGCCTCGGCGTGACCCTGGACAACACCCTGTCGTTCTCCACTAACATCAAGGCGGTGACCCGATCCTGTAGGTTCATGCTCTACAACATTCGCAGAGTACGACCCTGCCTCACACAGGAAGCGGCGCAGGTCCTAATCCAGGCACTTGTCATCTCCCGTCTGGATTACTGCAACTCGCTGTTGGTTGGGCTCCCTGCCTGTGCCATTAAACCCCTACAACTCATCCAGAACGCCGCAGCCCGTCTGGTGTTCAACCTTCCCAAGTTCTCTCACGTCACCCCGCTCCTCCGCTCTCTCCACTGGCTTCCAGTTGAAGCTCGCATCCGCTACAAGACCATGGTTCTTGCCTACGGAGCTGTGAGGGGAACGGCACCTCCGTACCTTCAGGCTCTGATCAGGCCCTACACCCAAACAAGGGCACTGCGTTCATCCACCTCTGGCCTGCTCGCCTCCCTACCTCCTAGGAAGCACCGTTCCCGCTCAGCCTACTCAAAACTGTTCGCTGCTCCGGCACCCCAATGGTGGAACAAGCTCCCTCACGACGCCAGGACAGCGGAGTCAATCACCACCTTCCGGAGATACCTGAAACCCCACCTCTTTAAGGAATACCTGGGATAGGATAAAGTAATCCTTCTAACCCCCACCCTTAAAAGATTTAGATGCACTATTGTAAAGTGGTTGTTCCACTGGATATTATAAGGTGAATGCACCAATTTGTAAGTCGCTGTGGATAAGAGCGTCTGCTAAATGACTTAAATGTAAATGTAAATGTGTTTGTATGTGTGTTTGAATGTGTGTTTGTGTGTGTGTTTGTATGTGTGTTAGTATGTGTGTTTGTGTGTTAGTATGTTTGTTAGTCTGTGTGTTTGTATGTGTGTTTGTATGTGTGTTAGTATGTGTGTTTGTATGTGTGTTAGTATGTGTGTTAGTATGTGTGTTTGTATGTGTGTTTGTATGTGTGTTAGTATGTGTGTTAGTATGTGTGTTAGTATGTGTTTGTGTGTGTGTGTGTTTGTAAATGCGTTTGTGTGTTTCTTTGTGTGTTTGTGTGTTTGTATGTGTTTGTGTTTGTGTGTTTGTATGTGTGTTAGTATGTGTGTTTGTGTATTTGTGTACTTATTAGGGTCAGTGGCGAGATGCGCTTGGAGAAGGATCAGGAATAAGGTACAGGAATAGAAATAAATTAACACTTGAGTGCCGGAGAGTCAAACACAGACACACACACACACACACACACACATAGAGAGACACACACACACACACACACACACACACACACACACATACACAAAGAGAGAGAGACACACACACACACTGCGGATGGACTCTAGTGGTAGTGGGATTGGTAGGTCAGTGATGTGGTAATACTAACTACCTTCCTCTCTCTACCAGAAGGTTATGGTTAGGGTAGTGGTAGTGGTAGAGAGAGTGGTAGGTCAGTGATGTGGTAATACTAACTACCTTCCTCTCTCTACCAGAAGGTTATGGTTAGGGTAGTGGTAGTGGTAGAGAGAGTGGTAGGTCAGTGATGTGGTAATACTAACTACCTTCCTCTCTCTACCAGAAGGTTATGGTTAGGGTAGTGGTAGTGGTAGAGAGAGTGGTAGGTCAGTGATGTGGTAACACTAACTACCTTCCTCTCTCTACCAGAAGGTTATGGTTAGGGTAGTGGTAGTGGTAGAGAGAGTGGTAGGTCAGTGATGTGGTAATACTAACTACCTTCCTCTCTCTACCAGAAGGTTATGGTTAGGGTAGTGGTAGTGGTAGAGAGAGTGGTAGGTCAGTGATGTGGTAACACTAACTACCTTCCTCTCTCTACCAGAAGGTTATGGTTAGGGTAGTGGTAGAGAGAGTGGTAGGTCAGTGATGTGGTAACACTAACTACCTTCCTCTCTCTACCAGAAGGTTATGGTTAGGGTAGTGGTAGAGAGAGTGGTAGGTCAGTGATGTGGTAATACTAACTACAGAGGGACGGGGAGAATTCCTTAAGACAAGCATGGCTGCGTTGCCACAGCAACGGGATCAGACAAGGTCCCTCCACGGAGACAAGCTAAACACTGTGCTATTGTGTGTGTGTGTGTGTGTGTGTGTGTGTGTGTGTGTGTGTGTGTGTGTGTGTGTGAGAGAGTGTGTGGGTGCATGTGTACGTTTCTGTGTTTGTGAGTGAGTGCTCATAGCTCTCTGTGTGATCATAGCTCTCTGTGTGATCATAGCTCTCTGTGTGATCATAGCTCTCTGTGTGATCATAGCTCTCTGTGTGATCATAGCTCTCTGTATGATCATAGCTCTCTGTATGATCATAGCTCTCTGTGTGATCATAGCTCTCTGTGTGATCAAGTGTTGATCTCTGTCTGCATCAGCACTCAGTTTATTCCAGTGGTTAGTGAAGCCCAGTGTCTCCCACTGACTCCCTCTAATACATCTAGTACAGAACACAGAGAGGACAAACTGACTCCCTCTAATACATCTAGTACAGAACACAGAGAGGACAAACTGACTCCCTCTAATACATCTAGTACAGAACACAGAGAGGACAAACTGACTCCCTCTAATACATCTAGTACAGAACACAGAGAGGACAAACTGACTCCCTCTAATACATCTAGTACAGAACACAGAGAGAGGACAAACTGACTCCCTCTAATACATCTAGTACAGAACACACAGAGAGGACAAACTGACTCCCTCTAATACATCTAGTACAGAACACAGAGAGGACAAACTGACACCCTCTAATACATCTAGTACAGAACACAGAGAGGACAAACTGACTCCCTCTAATACATCTGGTACAGAACACACAGAGAGGACAAACTAACTCCATCTAATACATCTAGTACAGAACACAGAGAGGACAAACTGACTCCCTCTAATACATCTAGTACAGAACACACAGAGAGGACAAATTGACTCCCTCTAATACATCTGGTACAGAACACACAGAGAGGACAAACTGACTCCCTCTAATACATCTAGTACAGAACACACAGAGAGGACAAACTAACTCCATCTAATACATCTAGTACAGAACACAGAGAGAACAAACTGACTCCCTCTAATACATCTAGTACAGAACACACAGAGAGGACAAACTAACTCCCTCTAATACATCTAGTACAGAACACAGAGAGGACAAACTAACTCCATCTAATACATCTGGTACAGAACACACAGAGAGGACAAACTAACTCCCTCTAATACATCTAGTACAGAACACAGAGAGGACAAACTAACTCCATCTAATACATCTAGTACAGAACACAGAGAGAGGACAAACTGACTCCCTCTAATACATCTAGTACACAACACACAGAGAGGACAAATTGACTCCCTCTAATACATCTAGTACAGAACACAGAGAGAGGACAAACTGACTCCCTCTAATACATCTAGTACACAACACACAGAGAGGACAAATTGACTCCCTCTAATACATCTAGTACAGAACACACAGAGAGGACAAACTGACTCCCTCTAATACATGTAGTACAGAACACAGAGAGAGGACAAACTGACTCCCTCTAATACATCTAGTACAGAACACAGAGAGGACAAACTGACTCCCTCTAATACATCTAGTACAGAACACACAGAGAGGACAAATTGACTCCCTCTAATACATCTAGTACAGAACACAGAGAGGACAAACTAACTCCATCTAATACATCTAGTACAGAACACAGAGAGAGGACAAACTGACTCCCTCTAATACATCTAGTACACAACACACAGAGAGGACAAATTGACTCCCTCTAATACATCTAGTACAGAACACAGAGAGGACAAACTGACTCCCTCTAATACATCTGCTACAGAACACACAGAGAGGACAAACTGACTCCCTCTAATACATCTGGTACAGAACACACAGAGAGGACAAACTGACTCCCTCTAATACATCTAGTACACAACACACAGAGAGGACAAACTGACACCCTCTAATACATCTAGTACAGAACACAGAGAGGACAAACTGACTCCCTCTAATACATCTAGTACAGAACACACAGAGAGGACAAACTGACTCCCTCTAATACATGTAGTACACAACACACAGAGAGGACAAACTGACTCCCTCTAATACATGTAGTACAGAACACAGAGAGGACAAACTGACTCCCTCTAATACATCTGGTACAGAACACACAGAGAGGACAAATTGACTCCCTCTAATACATCTAGTACACAACACACAGAGAGGACAAACTGACTCCCTCTAATACATCTGGTACAGAACACACAGAGAGGACAAATGAATAGGAAGAGAGACATATAAACAGAAAGAGATGAAAAGGGAGAGAAGAGTTTGGGTGAATAAGAGAGGGAGAGAGAGAAGGGAGGGACAGGCAGACAAAGAGAAATAGAA
Organism: Salmo salar; assembly: GCF_965601325.2. Lineage (NCBI taxonomy): Eukaryota > Metazoa > Chordata > Actinopteri > Salmoniformes > Salmonidae > Salmo > Salmo salar. Next base: position 78,933,473 of record NC_138293.1, on the reverse strand, counting down.
AGAAGAAGAGAGAGGGAGAGGTAGAGAGCTGGGGTGACTGGACGAGTGGTGACATCCGTCGGGGCAGTTTGACTCCAGCGTGACAACAGGCATCCTCGGCAACCATACCAGCCTCCCTCCAGCCATCTGTCGCTATCGCTCCTCTCATTTACCTCATCCCCCTCTCTCTACCCATCCCTCTCAATACCTCCTGTTCCCTCTCTTCCACCTGACCCTGTCTCTCTCCCGTCTTTCAACTATTTCTGTCTCCTTCCCCCTCTCTCTCTCCATCTCTATTCTCCACTTCCAGCCCACCCTCTGTTTCCCTTCTGCTTTCCCTCCACTCATTCTTCTCTCTTTAACCCCACTTCCCTTCCTGGTTTCTTTTCACTCCATCCCTTTCGTCTTTCTCTCTCTCTACCATCCTCTCTTTCACCTCATGCCTCGCTCACTCTTTCGCTCCACCACTCTTCCCTCCTCATCTGACCTTTTCACTGGCGTCTCAGTCTTTGCCACTGGCCAAGGAAGTGAAAAAGCGAGAGAGGGAACAACAGAGAGAGACAGAGGGAAAGAGAAAGGGCAAAAGGAAAACGAAACAAATGTTTATGTGCAGTGAACACACCTCACCTGTGTGTGTATCTATGTGTGTGTGAGTGTGTGTGTGTGTGTGTGTGTGTGTGTGTGTGTGTGTGTGTGTGTGTGTGTGTGTGTGTGTGTGTGTGTGTGTGTGTGTGTGTGTGTGTGTGTGTGTGTGTGTGTGTGTGTGTGTCTGGTTCTACATGTGTATTGGTCTGTGAGTTGTAGCTCCAGTGTTTATTGGTAATGCTCCCATAATGCATTGGTTGCTGTGCTCTCTGTTGCCATGGCAGAGTGGCGAGTCTGTTTCGTGTCATTCTAACCCTCTGTCTGGTGGATGGGAATGTTTAAATGTGAGTGTGTGTACTGTATCTGTGTGGAGTGGTGATGTGTGTATGTTGGTGTGAGACTGTATGTTTTCTCTTTGCCTCTGTTGTTCTGAGCCTTAATGGAACTAACTCTAGTCTGAGTTGGTACAGGTGTGCTGTCTACACTATGTGTGAATGGGTACAGGGTGTGCTGTCTACACTATGTGTGAATGGGTACAGGGTGGGCTGTCTACACTATGTGTGAATGGGTACAGGGTGTGCTGTCTACACTATGTGTGAATGGGTACAGGGTGGGCTGTCTACACTATGTGTGAATGGGTACAGGGTGTGCTGTCTAAACTATGTGTGAATGGGTACAGGTGTGCTGTCTACACTATGTGTGAATGGGTACAGGGTGTGCTGTCTAAACTATGTGTGAATAGGTACAGGGTGTGCTGTCTACACTATGTGTGAATGGGTACAGGGTGTGCTGTCTACACTATGTGTGAATGGGTACAGGGTGTGCTGTCTACACTATGTGTGAATGGGTACAGGGTGTGCTGTCTAAACTATGTGTGAATGGGTACAGGGTGTGCTGTCTACACTATGTGTGAATGGGTACAGGGTGTGCTGTCTACACTATGTGTGAATGGGTACAGGGGGAGCTGTCTACACTATATGTGAATGGGTACAGGGTGTGCTGTCTACACTATGTGTGAATGGGTACAGGGTGTGCTGTCTACACTATGTGTGAATGGGTACAGGGTGTGCTGTCTACACTATGTGTGAATGGGTACAGGGTGGGCTGTCTACACTATGTGTGAATGGGTACAGGGTGTGCTGTCTAAACTATGTGTGAATGGGTACAGGTGTGCTGTCTACACTATGTGTGAATGGGTACAGGGTGTGCTGTCTACACTATGTGTGAATGGGTACAGGTGTGCTGTCTACACTGTGTGAATGGGTACAGGTGTGCTGTCTAAACTATGTGTGAATGGGTACAGGGTGTGCTGTCTACACTATGTGTGAATGGGTACAGGGTGTGCTGTCTACACTATGTGTGAATGGGTACAGGGTGTGCTGTCTACACTATGTGTGAATGGGTACAGGGTGTGCTGTCTACACTATGTGTGAATGGGTACAGGTGTGCTGTCTACACTATGTGTGAATGGGTACAGGTGTGCTGTCTAAACTATGTGTGAATGGGTACAGGGTGTGCTGTCTAAACTATGTGTGAATGGGTACAGGGTGTGCTGTCTACACTATGTGTGAATGGGTACAGGGTGTGCTGTCTACACTATGTGGGAATGGGTGCAGGGTGTGCTGTCTACACTATGTGTGAATGGGTACAGGTGTGCTGTCTACACTATGTGTGAATGGGTACAGGGGGGCTGTCTACACTATGTGTGAATGGGTACCGGTGTGCTGTCTACACTATGTGTGAATGGGTGCAGGGTGTGCTGTCTACACTATGTGTGAATGGGTACAGGTGTGCTGTCTACACTATGTGTGAATGGGTACAGGGGGGGCTGTCTACACTATGTGTGAATGGGTACCGGTGTGCTGTCTACACTATGTGTGAATGGGTACAGGTGTGCTGTCTAAACTATGTGTGAATGGGTACAGGGTGTGCTGTCTACACTATGTATGAATGGGTACAGGGTGTGCTGTCTACACTATGTGTGAATGGGTACAGGTGTGCTCTCTAAACTGTGTGAATGGGTACAGGGTGTGCTGTCTACACTATGTGTGAATGGGTACAGTGTGTGCTGTCTAAACTATGTGTGAATGGGTACAGGTGTGCTGTCTACACTTAGTGTGAATGGGTACAGGGTTTGCTGTCTAGACTATGTGTGAATGGGTATAGGGTGTGCTGTCTAAACGATGTGTGAATGTATCATACAATACTAGAGTTAACCTCCTTTATCATACAATGCTAGAGTTAATTTTTGGGATAGGGGGCAGCATTCAGAATTTTGGATGAAAAGCGTGCCCAAAGTAAACTGCCTGCTACTAAGGCCCAGAAGCTAGGATATGCATATAATTGGTAGATTTGGGTAGAAAACACTCTAAAGTTTCCAAAACCTTTTAATAATGTCTGTGAGTATAACATAACTGATATGGCAGGTGAAAACCTGAAGAAAATCCATCCAGGAAATTATTATTATTTTGAAATGGCTGTTTTTCCATTGAAAGCCTATGCACCATACAAAGACTTATGACCCAGTTCACGATCCCTATGGCTTCCACTACATGTGGCCAGTCTTTAGGCATTGTTTCAGGCTTTTGCTCTGAAAAATGAGAGAGAAACACCACTTTCAATGAGAGAACAGTGGAAATTTCCAGACATGAGTCCTGCATGTGACCGGGAGTGCGCCTTTCGTGTTTTCCCTTTTCTATTGACGAAGCTATTGTCCGGTATAAATATGATCGATTATTTATGACAAAAACAACCTGAGGATTGATTATAAACATCGTTTGACATGTTTCCACAAACATTTATGGTACTTTTTAGATTTTTCGTCTGCCTGCTGTGACCGCGCTTTGTTCCAATGGATTACTGAACAAAACACACCAACAAAACTGAGGTTTTTGGACATAAATAGGGACTTAATCGAACAAAACAAACATTTATTGTGTAACATGGAGTCTTGGGCGTGCAACCATATGAAGATCATCAAAGGTAAGTGATACATTTTATCGCTATTTCTGACTTTTGTTACTCCTCTACTTGGCTGGTTACTGTTTGTAATGTTTTGTCTGCTGGGCGCTGTTCTCAGATACTCAAATGTTTTGCTTTCGCCATCAAGCCTTTTTTAAATCTGACACAGTGGTTGGATTAACAAGAAGTTTATCTTTAAGCTGATGTATTGCACTTGTGATTTTATGAAAGTTAAATATTTATAGTAATTTAATTTGAATTTGGCATAGTGCTCGCAACACCAGGGTTGTGGGCTCCATTCCCAACACAGACACATACTGTAAGAATGTGGTAAATGTGACTGTAGGTCACTCTGGATAAAGACATCTGGTAGAACGACCATATTACCACACAACAGAGACTATCCATATACAATAACATCTCTACCAGTTGCAGCCTAATACACAGGACCTAGGCATTAGGTGTCATGGACAGGGGATGTTCTGAAGACAGTGCAGCTTACAGCCATGTAAAGAGGGGCAGTAAGAAAGAAGTGAAGGAGTACGGATGTATAGAGATGGAGAGAATGTGACAGAAGAGAGATTCTCAGGCCCCACGGTCTCTCATCCCTCCATCCACATTTCAGAAGAGGGTAATGGTGAAATATGATCCTCTGTACATAGAGACAGCTATTGTACTGTACATATCAGCTGGCTGACTGACAGAGAGATGGGGAGAGAGAGAGGGGGAGAGGTGGGGAGAGAGGGGGAAGGGATAGTGAGAGAAATAAGGGTTTGAGCGAGATGGGGATAGCAAGAGAGAGACACATGGGGGAGAGAAAGAAGGGAAGAAAGAAAGAAACAGACTGAGAGACAATGGGAGAAGTGCAAAGATAGGGGAATACAATTGGGAAACTGACTCTTCAAATAACATTATCCCAACAGAATAAAAAACCCATTATAAATACACCACTGACTGCACACTGACTGTCAAAAACCAGCGCATCAACCCTCCCTCCTCACCCTTTTTAATCTCATCTGAGTCTGCCTCAACACAAGACAATAAAACACACAACATAACCTGCAGGTCCTATAGCCTGCAGCATGAACCTCAGAGGTGCGGTGAGGGGAACCTTTTACATAATCTTTTCTCTTTTAGTTTTGGAATTCTGCCTCTTCACAGGTAGTTAAGCTGCCGTAAGTGGGTCTCCCTCTCGGAGAGCAGCCCCAGCGAGCCGATCCCTGAGAGGCTGCTCCCTAAGCGCTGCAGGTGTTTCAGAGAAAGGACCAAACAAGCCGAAGGCGGCACGATAGATGGACAAAGCAATGGTGGAGAGATAATTGAATTATTAATAGGCAGAGTCGCGGCGGTTTGTGATGCTAATTTGTCTGGCGGAAGGGTGGAGGTCTCTCTCTCCTCTTTCTCTCCCGTTGTCTCTTTCTCTATCGCTCGCTTTCTTCTGGCCGAATGCCAGCGGTGTCAGAGCTAGACCTGATGAGCCGCTCTTGATCTCAGGTCAGCACCGATCTCAGCAGGGAGACAATGCCTGACGCCGCTGTCTCATCGGCTCCTCTGGCAGCCATTAGTCAGCCTTGGAGCTGTATGGAACGGTGAGGGAGTTGGATCACAGAACTGTAACGTACACACGCTATGGCACATGGGATGGATGCCCAAATATGGTCCCCCTGCTGCTGCAACTTCCTATCCATCCATAGCCTGACTGCTATCTGTATCGTCTTATATCTCCGGGCCATAGAAAAGATCAATAATCCAGAAATTGAGAGCTATTTCCAAAAACAACTGAAATACTACTTAGCTGTAGGATGTAATTCTTTAAAGCTTCTCTTTTGTGACAACGCAGTCCATGAGGTGCTGGTCGTAATCAGGCTTTATGCAATCTTCATATGCTGAATTCCAAAGTCATTTTGAATCAAGTGCCTTGCAGAAGCCAATTGAAATAACAAACAGACATTTTTTCGAAAGCATCTCACAATGTCTGTGTCAGACTGTTCCCCTCAGAGATAATATAATCAAGTGCCACATAAACTGGGTTGTGTTCCAACGGAAAACCGAAAACAAGCATTTCTTATTGGGCAAGTCCAGGTAGTCCCTCCTTGTTTCAGTTTGTTTTCTTCTGTTTGGTGCCTGATGAATACGACCCTGGAGTCTATTATGAATGAGATGGATCAATGTAATGTGTACTTGAGTGGATGTATGTTGGAAACGCAAGGGCACACACACACACACACACACACACACACACACACACACACACACACCTGCCAGAGTGCTAAAGGACACTACAGAGGACAAACAGGGGAGAAGAGTGAAATGGTTCAACAAGTAAAACCAAAGCCAAAGGTGCATGTACAGAAAAACATGTACAGTAATACATGTACAGCAACACATGTACAGTAATACATGTACAGTAATACATGTACAGTAAAACATGTACAGTAACACATGTACAGTAAAACATGTACAGTAAAACATGTACAGTAATACATGTACAGTAATACATGTACAGTAACACGTGTACAGTAACACGTGTACAGTAACACATGTACAGTAACACGTGTACAGTAACACATGTACAGTAAAACATGTACAGTAACACGTGTATAGTAACACATGTAAAGTAATACGTGTAAAGTAACAATTGTACAGTAACACATGTACAGTAACACATGTACAGTAACACGTGTATAGTAACACATGTACAGTAACACGTGTACAGTAACACATGTACAGTAACACGTGTACAGTAACACATGTACAGTAACACGTGTACAGTAACACATGTACAGTAAAACATGTACAGTAACACGTGTATAGTAACACATGTAAAGTAATACGTGTAAAGTAACAATTGTACAGTAACACATGTACACTAACACATGTACAGTAACACGTGTATAGTAACACATGTACAGTAACACGTGTACAGTAACACATGTACAGTAACATGTGTACAGTATTATGTGAACAGTAACACATGTACAGTAACACGTGTACAGTAACACGTGTACAGTAACACATTTACAGTAATACATTTACAGTAATACATGTACAGTAATATGTGTAGAGTCATGTATAATAACAGTGTGGCAGAGTGGATGAAACTAATGCTGTAGTCACAACTGTTATTTCTGGCTAGCAGGCAATTGGAGAGCAATACTGACAGTGATACTGACTAAATTCTGTCATCAACACCTGGATATGTGTGTGTGTGTGTATATATATATACTGCTCAAAAAAATAAAGGGAACACTTAAACAACACAATGTAACTCCAAGTCAATCACACTTCTGTGAAATCAGACTGTCCACTTAGGAAGCAACATGGAAATTATAGGCAATTAGCAAGACACCACCAATAAAGGAGTGGTTCTGCAGGTGGGGACCACAGACCACTTCTCAGTTCCTATGCTTCCTGGCTGATGTTTTGGTCACTTTTGAATGCTGGCGGTGCTTTCACTCTAGTGGTAGCATGAGACGGAGTCTACAACCCACACAAGTGGCTCAGGTAGTGCAGCTCATCCAGGATGGCACATCAATGCGAGCTGTAGCAAGAAGGTTTGCTGTGTCTGTCAGCGTAGTGTCCAGAGCATGGAGGCGCTACCAGGAGACAGGCCACTACATCAGGAGACGTGGAGGAGGCCGTAGGAGGGCAACAACCCAGCAGCAGGACCGCTACCTCCGCCTTTGTGCAAGGAGGAGCAGGAGAAGCACTGCCAGAGCCCTGCAAAATGACCTCCAGCAGGCAACAAATGTGCATGTGTCTGCTCAAACGGTCAGAAACAGACTCCATGAGGGTGGTATGAGGGCCCGACGTCCACAGGTGGAGGTTGTGCTTACAGCCCAACACCATGCAGGACGTTTGGCATTTGCCAGAGAACACCAAGATTGGCAAATTCGCCACTGGCGCCCTGTGCTCTTCACAGATGAAAGCAGGTTCACACTGAGCACGTGACAGACGCGACAGAGTCTGGAGACGCCGTGGAGAACGTTCTGCTGCCTGCAACATCCTCCAGCATGACCGGTTTGGCGGTGGGTCAGTCATGGTGTGGGGTGGCATTTCTTTGGGGGGCCCTCCATGTGCTCGCCAGAGGTAGCCTGACTGCCATTAGGTACCGAGATGAGATCCTCAGACCCCTTGTGAGACCATATGCTGGTGCAGTTGGCCCTGGGTTCCTCCTAATGCAAGACAATGCTAGACCTCATGTGGCTGGAGTGTGTCAGCAGTTCCTGCAAGAGGAAGGCATTGATGCTATGGACTGGCCCGCCCCTTCCCCAGACCTGAATCCAATTGAGCACATCTGGGACATCATGTCTCGCTCCATCCACCAACGCCACGTTGCACCACAGACTGTCCAGGAGTTAGTCCAGGTCTGGGAGGAGATCCCTCAGGAGACCATCCGCCACCTCATCAGGAGCATGCCCAGGCGTTGTAGGGAGGTCATACAGGCACGTGGAGGCCACACACACTACTGAGCCTCATTTTGACTTGTTTAAGGACATTACATCAAAGTTGGATCAGCCTGTAGTGTGGTTTTCCACTTTAATTTTGAGTGTGATTCCAAATCCAGACCTCCATGGGTTGATAAATCGGATTTCCATTGATTATTTTTGTGTGATTTTGTTGTCAGCACATTCAACTATGTAAAGAAAAAAGTATTTAATAATATTATTTCTTTCATTCAGATCTAGGATGTGTTGTTTAAGTGTTCCCTTTATTTTTTTGAGCAGTATATATATATATATATATATATATACATTCCAGACTCTGACATTGCTTGTTCTGATATACAGTTGAAGTCGGAAGCTTACATACACCTTAGCCAAATACATTTAAACTCAGTTTTTCACATTTAATCCTAGTAAACATTCCCTGTCATCGGTCAGTTAGGATCACCACTTTATTTTAAGAATGTGAAATGTCAGAATAATAGTAGAGAGAACGATTTATTTCATATTTTATTTCTTTCATCACATTCCCAGTGGGTCAGAAGTTTACATACACTCAATTAGTATTTCGTAGCATTGCCTTTAAATTGTTTAACTTGGGTCAAATGTTTTGGGTAGCCTTCCACAAGCTTCCCACAATAAGTTAGGTGAATGTTGGCCCATTCCTCCTGACAGAGCTGGTGTAACTGAGTCAGGTTTTTAGGCATCCTTGCTCGCACACGCTTTTTCAGTTCTGCCCACAGATTTTCTATAGGATTGAGGTTAGGGCTCAGTGATAGCCACTCCAATACCTTGACTTTGTTGTCCTTAAGCCATTTTGCCACAACTTTGGAAGTATGCTTGGGGTCAATGTCCATTTGGAAAACCCATTTGCGACCAAGCTTTAACTTCCTGACTGATGTCTTGAGATGTTGCTTCAATATATCCACATAATTTTCCGTCCTCATGATGCCATCTATTTTGTGAAGTGCAACAGTCCCTCCTGCAGCAAAGCACCCCCTCAACATGATACTGCCACCCCCGTGCTTCAAGGTTGGGATGGTGTTCTTTGGCTTGCAAGCCTCCCCCTTTTTCCACCAAACATAACGATGGTCATTATGGCCAAACAGTTCTATTTTTGTTTAATTTGACCAGAGGACATTTCTCCAAAAAGTACGATCTTTGTCCCCATGTGCAGTTGCAAACCGTAGTCTGGCTTTTTTTATGGCGGTTTTGGAGCAGTGACTTCTTCTTTGCTGAGCGGCCTTTCAGGTTATATCGATACAGGACTCGTTTTACTGTGGATATAGATACTTTTGTACCTGTTTCCTCCAGCATCTTCATAAGGTCCTTTGCTGTTGTTCTGGGATTGATTTGCACTTTTCGCACCAAAGTACCTGAGCGGTATGACGGCTGCATGGTCCCATGGTGTTTATACTTGCGTACTATTGTTTGTACAGATGAACGTGGTACCTTCAGGGATTTGGAAATTGCTCCCAAAGATGAACCAGACTTGTGGAGGTATACCATTTTTTTTCTGAGGTCTTGGCTGATTTCTTTTGATTTTCCCATGATGTCAAGCAAAAAGTTTGAAGGTAGGCCTTGAAATACAGCCACAGGTACACCTCCAATTGACACAAATTATGTCAATTAGCCTGTCAGAAGCTTCTAAAGCCATGACATAATTTTATGGAATTTTCCAAGCTGTTTAACGGCACAGTCAACATAGTAAACTTCTGACCCACTGGAATTGTGATACAGTGAATTATAAGCGAAATAATCTGTCTGTAAACAATTGTTTGAAAAATTACTTGTGTCATGCACAAAGTAGATGTCCTAACCGACTTGCCAAAACTATAGTTTGTTAACATGAAATGTGTGGGGTGGTTGAAAAACAAGTTTTAATGACTCCAACCTAAGTGTATGTAAACTCTCCATTTCTATATTTTTATTTTGGGGATTTGTGTGTATTGTTTTGTATTGTTAGGTATTACTGCACTGTTGGAGCTAGAAACACAAGCATTTCACTACACCAGCGATAACATCTGCAAATATGTGTATGCAACCAATAAAATTGGATTTGATTTGGTGTGTATTTGTGTATGTGTGTGTGAGAAGCTAATGGCCACAGTCCGTAGCCTCCCTCTGGAGACTGCTTAGTCTGCACAGTGAGTGTCTCTAGGTGATGTTCCTCCAGCACTCTAGAGGAAGTCACACTTTAACAAGCTGGCTACAGTACAGCAGACAGGCAGACAGGCAGGCAGACATGACGCCTCCACTCTACAGCAGAACTGAGCTGCAGTGTCACCAGGAGACCGTGAGAGAGACATAGAAAGAGAGAGAGAGAGAGAGAGAGAAAGAAAGAGAGAGAGAGAGAGAGAGACAAGTTCAGAGAGGGGGGATTGGAGGGTTAGATGGTACTATACCTGTCACACCTGTAATGCTGAATAGTGGAGGACAAGGTCCTCAGATGCCAAGGTGACAACTTATTGAACCGCTCACATACGAGATACATTGTCCAAAACTCTTATTGTGGCGCCTACAGTACAGCACTCTGAAGGGTACAAGAAGTTATATCCTCTCAAGGGTTTCCAAGGTCAGAGGAGGCTGGAAGTACAGTAAGACAGTATGACAAGTAAACAGAGCTTCTTCCTGTCCTGTCTCACCCTGTGTGGAACTCTCTCCCTCTGCCACATGTGCATTAATACTGTATAGCAGTCTGCTGGCGATGGCCTTTTTCTCTGAATTCAGGCAGAGAGAGAAAGAGAAGAAGGAGGGAGGGAGCGCAAGTGAGTGAGAGAGCGTGCGAGAGAGAGCGTGAGAGACAGAGAGAGAGAGAGAGAGAGAGAGAGGGAAAGCGAGGGAAATAAAGCAAAAGAGAGGAAGGATAGGAAGACTCAATAATCTATGGACCCAGTCTGTTCCTTTGTGTGTCAGAACCGCTGTGTCTCTGGAAGCCATTCAAGTTTGTGTGAGTCTGCACTACTACTCTCATAGTCCATGTGAACAAGTGTGTTTGTGTGTGTGTGTGTGTGGTGTGTGTGTGTTTGTGTTATAAAGAATATTAAACCAACAAAAATTTGACCAACTGGGGATATTTTGTTAGTCCCCACAAGGTCAAATGCTATTTCTAGGGGGGTTAAACTTAGACTTGGTGTTAGGGTTAGAATTAGGTTCAGGGTTAGGAGGTATGGCTAGCTTTAGGGTTAAGGTTATTAAGGTTAGGAGTTATGAAAAATAGTATTTTAAATGGGACTGAATAGATTGAGTGAGGCTAGATTATTGTCCCTGGATCCCGTCTAGTTACTAATGGTGGGTTAGCACAGAAAGGACATTGTGAAATTACACTGAGCAGAATAAATACCCTCTTCAGTGTGTGTGTGTGTGTGTGTGTGTGTGTGTGTGTGTGTGTGTGTGTGTGTGCATTATCTCCCATCTGGACACTAGAACCATCCTTTATCATTGGCCCCAGGTTTTCCAGCACACTGACCCATTATCATCTGCCATTGTTTCCAGTTAATGTGTCTGTTAATACTGATGATAGCCTAAATGTCTCTGTGTTGGCAAACCTGCCACCCTGTCTGATGCCAACACAATGGGAAGGGGGAGAGAAGAGATGAAAAAGAGGATTAAAGACACTCTTCCACCTTCTGTGATGCATTTCTGGTGCAGTGCTGGACCAACACACAGCAGGCTAATAGCAGTCTGTCAGTAGTGTAGCATGAACGCAGCATGATGAACAGAATGAGTCAAACAAACCGTATACAGAACATCTCAACCTTCAGGTCACAGGAGATATGATAGCAACCCTGCCCACGCTTCCCTCCCTCCCTCCCTCCCTCCCCTCCCTCCCTCCCTCCCTCCCTCCCTCCCTCCCTCCCTCCCTTCTCTCTGCTCTCCTCTATGTCCTGTATGTATGTTAAATGCATATGCATCTGTGTGAGTCGACAGTGGAGTGACGGTAGGGCCTTTGAGGACAGTGGAGTGGCGGTAGGGCGTTTGAGGACAGTGGAGTGACGGTAGGGCCTTTGAGGACAGTGGAGTGACGGTAGGGCCTTTGAAGACAGTGGAGTGACGGTAGGGCCTTTGAGGACAGTGGAGTGACGGTAGGACCTTTGAGGACAGTGGAGTGACGGTAGGGCCTTGGAGGACAGTGGAGTGACGGTAGGGCCTTTGAGGACAGTGGAGTGACGGTAGGACCTTTGAGGACAGTGGAGTGACGGTAGGGCCTTGGAGGACAGTGGAGTGACGGTAGGGCCTTTGGGGACAGTGGAGTGACGGTAGGGCCTTTGAGGACAGTGATACTGGAAGGCTGATGTATGACATTTGGCCAGGTGGTTTATTCTCAGTCTGAGGCCTGTCTATGCTTTGAGAGGGAGGAAGTGTGTGTGTGTGTGTGTGTGTGTGTGTGTGTGTGTGTGTGTGTGTGTGTGTGTGTGTGTGTGTGTGTGTGTGTGTGTGTGTGTGTGTGTGTGTGTGTGTGTCTGCATGTGTGTGTGTCTGTGTGAGTGAGTGAGTGTGCGGGTGTGTTATGGGATGGATAAAACGTGTGTGAGCGTGAGTGCATGTGTTTGGCTGGGGAAACTAGTATTACTATTTAGAAACATGTGAGATGTGGATAGTGACAGGCTAGCCTGCTGCATTACTGCAGCTCAGGTTAGCCGTGCGGTTAGCCACTGTCAGCCATAACGGCTCAACTGGTTGCACTGATACTGATGGGTATTGACAGCAACTGGCCTTGGGGGGATCACACCTCAGCAGGACATACTGTACAACAGGGGGAACATTGAGTACAGAGGTATTGAACACACAGGCAGAAAATACTGGTAAAAAAAATAATATATATATATATATATATATATATATATATATATATATATATATATATATTCCAGGAATGAGTTGAATTAGTTCAAGTCAAACCAAAGACTGCCAAGAAACAAAACATCCAGTTTTATCAATTCAACATGCGAAAACTAAATTAGTATCGATCCCTAGCTGTAGCCCTTTATTTAAGTGATAATGCCAGAGAAGCCGGTGTTTGGAGGATATATTGGCACGGATGTTGGTAGGCCCAAAACAAATTCACTTTTATACAACGGGTTACCAACATATCCAAATAATGATGACATATTTTCATTAAAAACGTTATTTTGATTCATTTATTCATACTATTTCATCCTTCCACAAGATATAGTCCCGACACAAATCTAGGGTTGCTACCCAAGCTGGTTGATCATTCGTTATATCAGTTCGGTTGCTAGAGACGCGACCCAGTCGTTCAGTCTTTTTGTTCTGTATCTATGGATTCGACCCAGTCGTTCGTTCTAAATGTTCCATTGCCATACTGGCTGGCAACGTCCTGATCCTTTGCTAGCTAGCTAGCTAACTATGGCTAACTAGTAGTCACGTCAAACAGTGCAGCCAGAATAACAGCACAGTAGCCGCATTTGCATTTGTTTAAGCTGTTTCTAGTACATTTATTTGAACACTTCCATAACAATGAGCTAATGAGGCGCGATTTCACCTGGCATAGAACATGTGCTCTCTCGTCAGGACAGGAGCTAGCCAACAACACAGCTAACACAATCACTTCACACTGAAGCTGCAAAGACTGAAAACTAGCTGCACTTTATTTAGTTTGACCTTTTTTTCAATTGACATTTCTTTGTATATATCCCTAAAAATGATGCCAGCTGATTCATGATTTCGACTGGCTGAGAAACGCTGCCTGCCTGTCTGGCTCATCCCGACTCCTGAGATGTTCATTACTATGGGACAATTGAATATTGAAACAATGTTACAAATATCGGAGAGACAGACAGCAAGGTTTATACAAATCCCCATTGTTAAAAACTAAATGTTAGTCTAAAAGAAATGTGAGATAATGTCCAGGACACCTACAGCAGCCGATGTCACAGGAAGGCCAACAAGATCATCAAGGACATCAACCACCCGAGCCACTGCCTGTTCACCCTGCTATCATCCAGAAGGCGAGGTCAGTACAGGTGCATCAAAGCTGGGACCGAGAGACTGAAAAACAGCTTCAATCTCAAGGCCATCAGACTGTTAAACAGCCATCACTAACATAGAGAGGCTGCTGCCAACATACACCACTTTAATAATGTTTACATATCCTACATTACTCATCTCATATGTATATACTGCTCTATACCATCTACTGCATCTTGCCTATGCCGCACGGCCATCGCTCATCCATATATTTATATGTATATATTCTTATTTATCCCTTGCATTTGTGTGCATAAGGTAGTTGTTGTGAATTTGTTAGATTACTTGTTAGATATTACTACATTGTTGGAACTAGAAGCACAAGCATTTCGCTACACTCGCATTAACATCTGATTAACATGTGTAGGTGACCAATAACATTTTATTTGATTTAGATGCTTTTTATAGTGGAGATCAAGTTTATAAATTGCCTGGCTGGGCTGATGAGACAGTGGATTGCGCAGTTAGATGGTACAGAGTAAATAGGCATTTTAACATCATAGATTTAGCCAGTGGTAACTTGTGGATTATAAACTGGGTGGTTCGAGTCCTGAATGCTGATTGGCTGACAGCCGTGGTATATCAGACCGTATACCACGGGTATGACAAAACAGTTATTTTTACTGCTCTAAATACATTGGTAACCAGTTTATAATAGCAATAAGGCACTTCGGGGTTTGTGATATATTGCAAATGTACAACGGCTAAGGGCTGTGTCCAGGCACTCCGCGTTACGTCATGCCTAAGAACAGCCCTTAGCCGCGGTATATTGACCATATACCACACCTCCCCGGGCCTTATTTCTTAAATAGATACCGGCTGGAATGCAGTTTTAACCAATAAGCATTCAGGATTAGACCCACCCGTTGTATAATGTATAGTAGATCATACAAGCCTGCTAACACACTGAGTACTTTCCTTTGTTTCTTCCAACTGAGGCTATGAATACAGAGTTGTTAGGACAGGTAAACACATACTGCAGATGCTGTCCATCATCTCACACTGACACACCAAACCAAACCCATTACAGCTTTGCTATGCCATCTTTCTTACAACTCTATCGACCTCCACACTGCCGCCGGCCCTTCAACAGATCTTTAATGATCACAAATGGTTCTGCTGAACCTAATGCTCTCTAATGATGTTGTTGCGAATGATAATGTTAGGAGATTAAACGGTTAAACGACAACTTATTGATTCCCACAGATATGATTGGTGGTTGGGGGCCATGGTGACCTAATGTAGACAGACGTGTCATAATAGGTTAAGAGTCAAACTAGGGGAGTTAAGGGTCATTTGAATAACTGTTTATCCACAGTGGTCCAATTTAAGTCTGCAGAAGGTGTAAATAAAAAAAACACACAGAAAAGTACATATGAGGAAACAGAGACAACCAATGCCATGATAAGGCCACGACTCTTCCATGACATGGGTAAGGAAGTTAGGAATCCAAAGAAAAAAGGGACACAATACACACATAGAACACAATACACACAGAGCACACACTACACACACAGAATACAATACACACACAGAACACAATACACACACAGAACACAATACACACACAGAACACAATACACGCACAGAACACAATACACACTTATAACACAACACACACACATAACACACTACACACAGAACACAATACACACATAGAGCACACTAGAAACATAGAACACAATAGACACAACACAGTTAACATATAGAACACAATACACACATGACACAATACACACACAGAACACAATACACACACAGAACACAATACACACACAGAACAAACATATTCTCATCCAGAGATAACAATAGGTTGTGATAACATCATTTAAACAGCGTCTGGGTCTCTGGTAGCCCCTCTCGCTCTCTTGCACGCGCGCACACACTCACTAACTCACATACACACACACACACACGCACACACACACACACACACACACACACACACACACACACACACACACACACACACACACACACACACACACACACACACACACACACACACACACACACACACACACAGTGATGAAGAGCCCAGAGTTGGCACTTTCTGCCACTAAACTAAGTGGTACTGAATTGTACTGTCAGCTCTCATTAGAGAACAGCTGACAGAAATAGAAAATAGAGAGAATCCAGGTTATCAGAGGAAGACAGGAAGGATGCAGGGAAGGTCTGTAGTGAAACTAATAAATCACTTCATCTAGTCAGTTATGACATTATATCATAATACAATCTCCCAGTGCAGTCAAAAACGTTTTAGGATATTTCCACACTTTGGGTTGAAAGAACTATCTGAAATGGTCAAAATTATGATAATGCTCTTTTAGTGTAAGGACTGGTCTAGACGATCCTATTCGCCAATCAGGGCTGTATATGTAAATATATTTACATTTGTATCAACACGCCCAAATGATCAGACTGAGTACTTCAAAAACAAAAGTAGACTCAGAGAATTAAATAATAAAAAATAGATTTGGAGTTATTAAACATACAGTGATGATTTAAAAATACATTTTTAAAGACTGCACTGGGGCTTTAAACACAAACTTGATCAAGGGCAGAGGGGCTTTCTCAGAGTTGGAGGAAGGGAGGGGGGTAAGAGTTTGTGTCTGCTGCTTGTGAGTTCATGCATGGGTGCAGCATGCGCAGATGTGCATGTGTGTCTGCATATGTGTGTGCGTGTTTGTGTAAGTGCGCATTATGTGTATGTGTGAGCCTGCCTGTCTGCTTGCACGTGCGCACACGTCCATGTGTGTATGTGTGTATGAACTTGAGTGTGTATTTTCCAACTGTTTCGTTCTGAACAGAACCATTATTTTTCATTTGTTCAGTTCCACCGTTCCGACTGGCAAAATAAAGCTGTGAACTGGTTCGAATAATAAAGAAAGTACTGGTTTATATTGTTCCTTTCTGATCCTTTTTAAATCATGTAATATTTTTTTTACATTTAGCTCGACATTAAATGACTTCACCAATTATGCAGTATGGATAGAGCAGCTTGCTATGGAGCTGGCAAGCTATAGCTCAGTGAGTTGTTTACATGCGTTATGGAAAGACAAGTGTAGGACACGAGATGCAACTGAAATTTTGCGGGTGTGGAGAGAACGAGAGCGGTTGGAGGAGGAGGCTCGGCTTGAAGCGCTGGGAATCTTGTTATGACATGTATTATCTGAATTAGGCCCACAGAATTATACCTACAGAGGAGCGGCTTCTATAAAGGAACTTTGAATGTCTTTGATCTTCCGAGAGTTGGCTTATCGTTAGACCAGAAAAGCTAGCTAACTAACAAGCTTGTGTGTGCAGAGCGGCACCAGAATTAAAAACACATCTTTTTGTAGTTAATAAATCCAATGTGAAACGTGATATCTATAGTATCCTTAACTAGCATTGAAAAAGGGAATCCATTATTCTCTAATAAAAATAAAAAAAGCCACGCGTGTAACATCAGTAGGCTACAGCTATGCCTCGGAGATGGAAGGGCAGGTAGCCTACAAGCACACACACTGGCAAAGATGTTACGTTTTTGATTGACAGAGGGAGGGCTTTGCACAAGCACTTTGTAGAGTTTTTTGTGGGACTGAAAAAAAATGTCCGGAATGTAAAAGATCGTTATTAACTAGTTCCCATGCTTTTAAAATAACGGTTCTGTTCCGGAACAGTGTAGATCACATTCGTTCCCGGTTCTTATTCGGTTCCTTGAAAATGTTTTGTCATTTTCCGGTTTTCAGTTTTGTTCCCTGAACCGGTTCCAACTCCTGGTCTAAATGTGTGTGTGTGTACTGTATGTGTGTGTGTGTGTGTACTGTATGTGTGTGTATGTGTGTGTGCCACCGCTTGCGTCCGTCTGCATGAGGTGATAGGTCAGACAGTTGGATTCAGAGGTCAGCTATTGGTCCAATAAGGAGACGTGTGGATTAGAGGACAAAAGACTAGATCACCAGATCACAGTGGGTCTGTGTTGTGTTTAATTCCGCTTCCCTCTTCATATTTGATCCCTACTTGCAAAACTGAACAAAATCTGCATAATAGTATTATTGACCAAATAGCTCTCACAGTCTCAAACGTCAAATTTCTAAGTGTTTAAGGTTAAGTTTAGGCATTAAAGGTTAGGATTAATGTTTGGTATAGGCTTAAAACCAAAATCTCAAAAACAACTTTATCGCTGGATTCGAAATTGGATTCTCAATCCCAGTCCACAACGCCCTAGCAAAACCAAAGCCTACTTGAAGGTAACAGCACTCACTGTTGCCCCTAGTGGCCGGTTTCCACATCATCTCCTGACATCCTCAGACATGGATGGACGTCGAATACGGGTGACCTGGCTATTATTGACACATTGATAAAGATTAGCAAAAATAACTGTATAAAATAAATAACATTCATGCCCAGGCTGAAGCAGGGTCACTAGGCAGGAGTTGGCCACGCGGTGGGGTCAGGGCTGGAGGTGTGGAGGTAATATCACCCTCCTACTGGAAGTGTTTATTCTGCATCATCACCAACACCTACTGTACAGGACTCTCTCTCCCCATCTTTCTTTCTCTCTCAGTCCCCATCTCTCTTTCTCTCTCCGTCTATCTCTCCCTCTCCCTCCCTCTCTCTCTCCCCCATCTCACTCACTCTCCCACGTTCCATCTCTCTCTCTCTCCCCATCTCACCCCGCCCCCTCACTCCCTCTCTCTGACTTTCTCTCTCTCTCATTCTGTCTCTCTGATGTCTGAGAAGGCAGTCACCAGTGCAATTAGAGTCTCCATGTTCTTCCCTCCTGTCTCTTTAACTCGACAGGCACACACACACACACACACACACACACACACACACACACACACACACACACACACACACACACACACACACACACACACACACACACACACACACACACACATTCATAAACACACATTCACAAACACACCTGTCTAAGCTGGACAGGCACTAGGCAAAAGTTCACTCCTACACCACGCTAACTATCCACCCTTGTCACCCTCTCTCACTTGTTCTTTCGCTCTTCAAGAGCTAGCTAGCAATCTTTCCCTCTCTCGTTCTCTGCCTCTCAAAGACAGTGCTAACTATGGAGCCCAGGTAGAGTAGCTTCTGCAGGAGCTAAATGGGGATCCAAACAAACAAACAAACTACTATCCACCCTTGTCTTTCTTCTCATTCACTAGATCTCACACTTTTATTTCTAGAAGCCTCTCAGCCAAAAGTGCTAACTATCCACTCCTCCCTTTCTCTCTCTCCATTGCACCAACTTTTCATATCTCTCTGTACCTTGAGCAGCATGCTAGTGTATCTATAATTACCTTTTCCCCATCCCTCGCTCTCTGACTATCTTTTTTCATCCTTTCATCCTGCAGCCCCTGTCTCACACTGTTTCCCCTCATTATAGCAGTGTTGCTCCTCTCCTTTCTTTACGTTCCTCTTCTTTATTTGGCTGTTTTTACTTCCTGTGTAGTGGTTTCCTCACTGGCAGTGAATGTGATGCTGTATTGTGTTACTGTCTGTATATATACCTCTAACCAGCATGTATTACTCAACCAATGGGGTATTCACACTTAACCCTACATGTACAGCACCAGTCAAAAGTTTGGACACACCTACTCATTCAAGGGTATTTTCTACATTGTAGAATAATAGCGAAGACATCAAAACAGTGAAATAACACATGGAATTATGTAGTAACCAAAAAAGTGTTAAACAAATCAAAATATATTTCATATTTTAGATTCTTCAAAGTAGCCACCCTTTGACTTGAAGACAGCTTTGCACACTCTTGGCATTCTCTCAACCAGCTTCACCTGGAATGCTTTTCCAACAGTCTTGAAGAAGTTCCACACATGTGCTGAGCACATATGGAGGTTAACTGTGTCTTGAATTCTAAATAAATAACAGACAGTGTCACCAGCAAAGCACCCCCACACCATAACACCTCCTCCTCCATGCTTTACGGTGGGAACCACACATGCGGAGAACATCTGTTCACCTACTCTGCGTCTCACAAAGACACGGCGGTTGGAACCAAAAATCTCCAATTTGGACTCATCAGACCAAAGGACAGATTTCCACTGGTCTAATG
This sequence comes from Salmo salar, assembly GCF_965601325.2. NCBI lineage: Eukaryota > Metazoa > Chordata > Actinopteri > Salmoniformes > Salmonidae > Salmo > Salmo salar. Next base: position 78,913,436 of record NC_138293.1, on the reverse strand, counting down.
TCCATTGCTCATGTTCCTTGGCCCAAGCAAGTCTCTTCTTCTTATTGATGTCCTTTAGTAGTGGTTTCTTTGCAGCAGTTTGATCATGAAGGCCTGATTCACGCAGTCTCCTCTGAACAGTTGATGTTGAGATGTGTCTGTTACTTGAACTCTGTGAAGCATTTATTTGGGCTGCAATTTCTGAGGCTGGTAACTCTAATGAACTTATCCTCTGCAGCAGAGGCAACTCTGGGTCTTCCTTTCCTGTGGCGGTCCTCATGAGAGCCAGTTTCATTATGGCGCTTGATCAAGGCAAAGGGTGGCTACTTTGAAGAATCTTAAATATAAAATATATTTTGATTTGTTGAACACTTTTTTGGTTACTACATGATGTGTTATTTTTATTTTATTTATTTATTTCACCTTTATTTAACCAGGTAGGCAAGTTGAGAACAAGTTCTCATTTACAATTGCGACCTGGCCAAGATAAAGCAAAGCAGTTCGACAACATACAAAAACACAGAGTTACACATGGAGTAAAACAACATACAATCAATGATGCAGTAGAAAAAAATAAAAAAATAAAAAAAAATAAGACTATATACAATGTGAGCAAATGATGTGAGATAAGGGAGGTAAAGGCAAAAAAATGCCATGGTGGAACAGTAAATAAAGTATAGCAAGAAAAACACTGGAATGGTAGATTTGTAGTTTGAAGAAAGTTCAGAGATAAAATATAAATAATATGGTGCAAAGGAGCAAAATAAATTAAATAAATAAATACAGTAGGGGAAGAGGTAGTAGTTTGGGCTAAATTATAGATGGGCTATGTACAGGTGCAGTGATCTGTGAGCTGCTCTGACAGCTGGTGCTTAAAGCTAGTGAGGGAGATAAGTGTTTCCAGTTTCAGAGATTTTTGTAGTTCGTTCCATTCATTGGCAGCAGAGAACTGGAAGGAGAGACGACCAAAGGAGGAGTTGGCTTTAGGGGTGACCAGAGAGATATACCTGCTGGAGCGCGTGCTACAGGTGGGTGCTGCTATGGTGACCAGTGAGCGGAGATAAAGGGGGACTTTACCTAGCAGGGTCTTGTAGATGACCTGGAGCCAATGTGTTTGGCGACGATTATGAAGCGAAGGCCAGCCAACGAGAGCGTACAGGTCGCAGTGGTGGGTAGTACATGGGGCTTTGGTGACAAAACGGATGGCACTGTGATAGACTGCATCCAGCTTGTTGAGTAGGGTATTGGAAGCTATTTTGTAAATGACATCGCCGAAGTCGAGGATTGGTAGGATGGTCAGTTTTACGAGGGTATGTTTGGCAGCATGAGTGAAGGATGCTTTGTTGCGAAATAGGAAGCCAATTTGAGATTTCACTTTGCATTGGAGATGATTGATGTGAGTCTGGAAGGAGAGTTTACAGTCTAACCAGACACCTAGGTATTTGTAGTTGTCCACAAATTCTAAGTTAGAACCGTCCAGAGAAGTGATATTTCATAGATTTGATGTCTTCACTATTATTCTACAATGTAGAAAATAGTCAAAATGAAGAAAAACCCTGGAATTAGTAGGTGTGTCCAAATGTTTGACTGGTGCTGTATATTGTATGTGTTTGTGTGCGTGTGTTAGGCCATTGAGTTTTCTATCTCCTCTATCCCCCCTCCTTATATTTTTACACTCTCTATCCCCTCAACCTATCTCCTCTATCCCCCTCTCCCTGTCTCTTTTACACTCTCTATACCCTCAATCCCCTCTCCCTATCTCTTTTACACTCTATATCCCCTCAACCCCCTCCCTATCTCTTTTACACTCTTGATCCCCTCAATCCCCTCTCCCTATCTCTTTTACACTCTCTATCCCCTCAATCCCCCTCTCCCTATGTCTTTTAAACTCTCTCTATCCCCTCAATCCCCCTCTCCCTATGTCTTTTAAACTCTCTCTATCCCCTCAATCCCCCTCTCCCTATGTCTTTTAAACTCTCTCTATCCCCTCAATCCCCCTCTCCCTATCTCCTCTCTCTCTTTCCCCTTCGACCATCTCTTTCACTCACTTTGATATTAATAATAGGAAAGCCTTTTCTTGACATGACAAGAGACTGAGAAGCAGCCTGTGTAACACAACCAGTGTAACACTGTTAGTCCCACTAAAACACTAGATAAATAACAAACACTAATGTTTCTCACTCTGCCATCTCACTCTCTATTTCTCCTCACCCTATTGTGTCTTCCTCTATTTTCTTCCTCCCTTCCATATCCCCTCCTCTCTCTCCATCCCTTGGTATTCCCTTGGTATTTTCCTCTTATTTCTCTCTACAGTGTATTCCCAGGCAGGAAACAGCAGACAGGGAGTGGGTGGAGGCAAAATACGAAAAAATTTGAGACGACAACAATAGTTATCTCGCTCTGTATCTCTTTCCCCCTCTCTTTCTCTCTCACTCACACACATACAACTGCACATGCTAACACACACACACACACACACACACACACACACACACACACACACACACACACACACACACACACACACACACACACACACACACACACACACACACACACACACACACACACACACACACACACACACACAATCTCACTACCAACACAATCATAGACACTTTAATTCTACTTTTATCTCTCTATCTATCATCACAGTCGGTCTCACCCCTTCCTCTTCCTCCCCGCTTCCCACTTTCTTTGAACAGCTAAACTTCCTGAAAAGACTGCAGAGAAAAAAGCAACAGGAGCTTTGATCTCCCAAAGGTCATCTGGAGGCCAGAAACCCTGAACCACCTCTCCTTTAATCAGGGGAAATATGGGGGACCCTAACCCTGACCCCTAATGTTTGACCTCTAACCCCACACTACAGCATAACCTCTCTCTTTCATCTACTGTCTGGGGCACCTGCAAAATATGGCGCTATGTCTGTTTGGTAGATACTCGACAATAAGTAACGACATAAACATCCTAAACACAACTCAATTTCTGAAATTGGATGATATTTCCTTAAATAAAATGGCTACTGTAGATGGACCATGAGCTTTGATGTGTTTTTGTTGGTCAAAGTCTCCTCTCCTACCCTGTAACGTACAATGACAACAACATTCAGTGACATAGTAGGATATGTACAGGACAACAAGACGAGTTAATTCATCTAAAACATAGTCCTTGAAGCCTAGTTCCTAATAGAGCTGTTATCATTGAACCATCCTATTGTCTCCAGCTGCAGTGCTGTGGCCTCTCTCTCTCTCTCTCTAGTCAGTACAGTATTCAGTGGAGCGTGTCTCTGTCTCTCCCCACCCACTCACAGGCCAAGCCAGGAGCCACGGGGTTAACAGAGCCCATCAAACAGCCATTTAAACCCCATCTCCATTCAACAGGCATGCCAGAGAGGCACATATAGATGCACAGGCAGGATCTGACAGACATATTGACATCTCTTCCATTCTTTTGCTCTGTCTATCAGGATGGATGAGTTGTTAGGGTAAGGTGTGACTGGAGAGAGATGGAGAGAGTATGGGTGAGGGTAGAGGGGGAGAGCAGGCTGGGTAGAGAGAATATGCTTGATAGACATTGCATTGTAATTCTATGAGGTTAGAATTAAACAGAGTATCAGATAGATAAACAGAACGTTCTAGAATACAGAACACAGCAGTTAGTGTGCAGCCAGACAGAACATTCTGGAATACACAGGCGCAGAACCAGAACCATATAGGGAGAGTGTGTGCGTGTGTTTGCATTTGCGTGCACTCGAATGCATGTATGTGCGTGCATGCACGCGTGTGTGTTGCATGTATATGTGTGTGGATTAATCCGTACAGGAGATGAAGTGGAGGAAGAGAGAGAGTACCATGTACACACCACATTCCATGACGAGAACTTCATCAGATTTCAATAACACAGAATCCATCATCACACCATCCATCATCACCACATGAGAGCCGGCCCGTGCACTGATTGGCTACGTGTGCCTGCTGCCATCCACTGATTGGCTGTATGGTACCTGGTGTTGAATCAGAAGTGGCACCCTGGTCTCTGTGGAGTCTCTTAAACCCCTCTACAGCCCTGTCACACAGAGAGAGAGACCAGGCGCTAATGGAGTTTATCCTGGATGTGACAGAGAGGTGTGAAGAGAGGTACAGAGAGAGAGAGAGAGACCAGGCGCTAATGGAGTTTATCCTGGATGTGACAGAGAGGTGTGAAGAGAGGTACAGAGAGAGAGAATAAATAATAGGGGAAAGGGAGATGATGTTGAAGAGGGAGAGAGGGAGAGAGAGAAACACCGTTTCCAATAATTACGTTAACTAGTTTCTCCTGAGTGGCTGACAAGGAGTAGACAGCATGAGGAGAGGAGAGGGGAAGGAGGAGAAAAGAGAAGGAAGTGATGAAGTAATAGACAGAGGAGGGGTTTGAGGAAGAGGAGAAAAGGGGGAGCCAAGGGAGATAAGGTGGAGAGAGAACTGATAAGAGTAGGTAGAGTGAAAGATGGATGGGTGAGAGGATGGAAGGAGGCAGAAGGGAGGAGAGAGAGAGAGAGAGAGAGAGAAAAAGAGAGAGATAGAGAGAAAGAGAGACTCAGGTGGTAGTCCTACAAGGAGATAGTGATGACTATCTGAGGTGTGAGGATATCCGTCTCCATCGTGGTAACAAGCTGTCAGATACAGAGAAGATCATGGGCCGCGGAGGCCGGTCACTCCTCTAGAACCCCCTGTGAGCCAATCAAGCTCCGGGGAGAGATCGAGAGAGGAAGATAGGATGATGGATGGATGGATGGATGGATGGATGGATGGATGGATAGATAGATAGATAGATAGATAGATAGATAGATAGATAGATAGATAGATAGATAGATAGATAGATAGATAGATAGATAGATAGATAGATAGATAGATAGATAGATAGATAGATAGATAGATAGATAGATAGATAGATAGATAGATAGATAGATAGATAGATAGATAGATAGATAGATAGATAGATAGATAGATAGATAGATAGATAGATAGATAGACAAATGTATGAAGAGGAAAGTAGAGAGGGAGATAGGAGAGAAAGAGGTAGAGGTGGAGGAGAGACAGTAGAGAGAGGGAGAGGTGGAAATAGGACATAAGAATCACAGCAGCTTCCCATCACACTCACAGGCTCTCCACAGTAGCGCTAGCATGAATCCATGAGTTATGTTACCTATTGGTGGCAGGGAATCAAATGTACAAATTGCTCAGAAGAGTTAAACCATCACAACAAGCAGGTGAGTGTTTTTGCACCTAAAAAACATAGAAACTCTAGGTTGCTTTCGTATCCCTGGTTCTATGATTATATGTGTGAGATGTAGCACATATGGGAAATCATTGCGCATTTCACCACAGAAAAAAATGAATTCCCTAATCAATCTAAAACAATGCTCTACAATGACAAAGAAAAATATGGTTTTTAGACTTTTTTTTTGCAAATGTATAGAAAATAAAAAACTGAAATATCACATTTAAATAAATATTCATATCCTTTACTCAGAACTTTGTTGAAGCACCTTTGGCAGCGATTACCGTCTCAAGTCTTCTTGGGTACGATGCTACAAGCTTGGCTTGGAATGGGAGTTTCTTCCATTCTTCTCGACAGATCCTCTCAAGTTCTGTCAGGTTGAACAGGGAGCATCACTATTTTCTGGTCTCTCTAGAGATGTTTGATCAGGTTCAAGTCCAGGCTCTGGCTGGGCCATTCATTGTTTTGGCTGTGTGCTTAGGGTCGTTGTCCTGTTGGAAGGTGAACCTTCGACCCAGTCTGAGGTCCAGAGTGCTCTGGAGCAGGTTTTCATCAAGGATCTCTCTGTACTTTGCTCCACTCATCTTTCCTTCGATCCTGACTAGTCTCCCAGTCCCTGCTGCTGAAAAACATCCCCACATCATAATGCTGCCACCACCGTGCTGGTGCTAAGTTTCCTCCAGATGTGATGCTTGGCATTCAGGGCAAAGAGTTCAATCTTGGTTTCATCATTCACATTACATTTTTACATTTTAGTCATTTAGCTGACGCTCTTATCCAGAGCGACTTACAGTAGTGAATGCATACATTTCATTTCATACATTTTTTTTCCTGTGATGGCCCCCCCGTGGGAATCGAACCCACAACCCTGGCATTGCAAACACCATGCGTTGCAAACACCATGCTCTACCAACTGAGCTACAGGGAAGGATAGAGAGTGTTCTTTCTCATGGTCTGAGAGTCCTTTGGGTGCCTTTTGGCAAACTGCAAGCGGACTGTCATGTGTCTTTTACTAAGGAGTGGCTTCCATCTGGCCACTCTACTATAAAGGCCTGATTGGTGGAGTGCTGCAGAGATGGTTGTCCTTCTGGAAGGTTCTCCAATCTCCACAGAGGAACTGGAGCTCTGTCAGAGTGACCATTGGGTTCTTGGTCACCTTTCTGATCAAGGCCGTTCTCCCCCGATTGCTCAGTTTGGCCGGGCAACCAGCTCTAGGAAGAGTCTTGGTGGTTCCAAACTTCTCCCATTTAAGAATGATAGAGGCCACTGTGTTCTTGGGGACCTTCAATGCTGCAGACATTTTGGTACTCTTCCCCAGATCTGTTCCTTGACACAGTCCTGTCTCGGAGTTCTATGGACAATTCCTTTGATGTCATGGCTTGGTTTTTGTTGTGACATGCACTGTCAACTGTGGGGCATTATATAGACAGGTGTGTGCCTTTCCAAATCATGTCTAATCAATTGAATTTGCCACATGTGGACTCCAATCAAGTTGATCAATGGAAACAGGATGCACCTGAGCTCAATTTCGAGTATCATAGCAAAGCGTCTGAATACTTATGTAAATAAGCTATTTCGGTAAAAAAAATTCCAAATTGTCAAACATTTCTAAAAACCTGCTTTCACTTTGTCATTATGGTGTATTGTGTGTAGATTTTTGAGGAAAACATTTAATTTAATATATTTTAGAAGGAGGCTGTAAGGTAACAAAATCTAAATACTTTCCAAATACATTGTGCACCAGCCTTCTATTTGAGGTTAATTGCATATGTCACATGATCTGGTGAGCAAATATTTAAAGAACAAAAATATAAATGCAAGATGCAGATATTTCAACGATTTTACTGAGTTACAGTTCATATAAGGAAATCAGTCAATTTAAATAAATTCATTAGGCTCTATGGATTTCCTATAACTGGGAAGGGGCGCAGCCATGAGTGGGCCTCGCTACCAAGTGGATGGTCCTATGCCCTCCCAGGCACACTCATGGCTGCGCCCCTTCCCAGTCATGTGAAATCCACCCACTCAGGCCCAGCCAATCAGAATAATTTTTTTACCCAATAAGGGCTTTATTGCAGACAGAAATGCTCCTCCGTTTCATCAGCTGTCCCGGTGGCTGGTCTCAGATGATCCTGCAGGTGAAGAAGCCGGAGGTCCTGGGCTGGCGTGGTTACATGTGGTATGCTGTTGCTAGGCTGGATGGACGTACTGACAAATTCTCTAAAACAACATTGGAGGCAGCAACAGCTCTGGTGGACATTCCTGCAGTCAGCCAATTGCAGGCTCTCTCAAAACTTGAGACATCTGTGGCATTGTGTTGTGTGACAAAACTGCACATTTTAGAGTGGCATTTTATTGTCTACAGTATAAGGTGCACCTGTGTAATGACCACATTGTTTAATCAGCTTCTTGATATGCCACAGCTGTCAAGTGAATGGATTATCTTGGCAAAGGAGAAGTTCTCATTAACAGGGATGTAAACAGAATTGTGCACAACATTTGAGAGAAATAACGTTTTTGTGCGTATGAAACATTTCTGGGATCTTTTATTTCAGCCAATTATACATGGGACCAACACTTTACATGCTTCGTTTATATTGATGTTGAGTGTACATACATGCAAACAAGTACACAATACAAAGGCATGATTAAAGTACAGGAGCAGACAGAGAAGTATCAACTACAGCTCTGTCAATTACAGGAAGTAACCAATCACACAGCTCTGTCCGAGACAGGAAGTAACCAATCACATAGCTCTGTCCGAGACAGACAGGCTGAGTGGTGAGCCTCTCCCTCTCTATAAGGCGCCACTCGCCCACCCACTGGCCATTCTTGCTCTCTTCCTTGCGAAGAGTCACTAGGCTCCTGAAGCTCTCCACAGCATGACTTGATCCCTGTCTTCCTGCTTAAATGTTTTCAGAACCGTGAGGTTAACTCTGCCGAACATAGGACCTCAGCCCCACTCGATAGTGTTGAGTACTGGCAGAAAAAAAGTGATAGTTAACGTCACACGGCTAGCTATCGAGACCTAGTTTACCCATGCTGCAAGGTTTAATTAAGCTAACTTGGCTAGCTTATTGGAAAGCAAGCTAATCACACTAGCTAGCTATTCTGTCTTCACATACTGTAGCATTGCTAGCTCTTTCCTCTTGTTTAGTTTAACCTATGTTCACTTGTTTGTGTTAACTAAAATGACCAAGTTTAGCCTGATGGCTTTAAGTTCTTGGGAGGATATCAGCACGAAGTCTAACACCGCTCCCACACGGTCCCTTTCGGCTAGCACTGTGCTAGCGACAGCATACCTTAGCCACACTAGATAGCTTCTAGTTAGCTAACACCTTATTAGCCTGGCTATAGCGTTACGCCGTGCTGTCTCTAGCTAGCTAATAGCTGCAAGGCCCATTCTAACCCTCCGGGCTAACACATAGTTTTCTACAACAGGCGCTACTACACTACACTGTTTTATTACAATGGCCACTGCTGCCCCATCCCAGGGAGAGCCAGGCCAAGCACGTCCTTGCACTTTCGGCTCCATGATTGCGAGGAAAGGCTCTCACCTTCTCTGCATCAACTGCTTGGGAAAGAAACATGCTCAGGCAGCTCTCGTCGACCCCGCGTCCTGCACGCATTGTACAAAAAGGACTAGGGCGGGTTTGAGGAGGAAACGAGTATTTGAAAAAGCACTGCAATCACTTGAAAATAGGTATTAACTCTGCTTCTTGTAATTTTGAATATCTATGCTTTGAGTAGGTGGTGGGGTGTGGTAGACAGGTCCCCATCTCCCCAGAGTGTCTGAATCTGGGGGTTTAGGACTGGATTATATTATTTCTCTTTTAAGTCCATTGCACTGATGAGCCTGCTCATATCTCAGCCTGACTGACTCATAGCCTGACGTATGTGGGGCATGATGATGAGCCTATTGAAGGTGAGTGAGTGCCAGGCCTGACATATCTAATGTCCAATCAGTTACACAGCCAGCAGAAATCTCTGTCCTATCTGCCAATACATAAACCAGAGAGGAGAGGAGAGGAGAGGAGAGGAGAGGAGAGGAGAGGAGAGGAGAGGAGAGGAGAGGAGAGGAGAGGAGAGGAGAGGAGAGGAGAGGAGAGGAGAGGAGAGGAGAGGAGAGGAGAGGAGAGGAGAGGAGAGGAGAGGAGAGGAGAGGTGGAGAGTGGGGAGGGGAGTGGAGGAAAGTGGAGGGGAGGGGAGGGGAGAAGAGTGGAGGAGAGGGAGGAGAGGGAGGAGAGTAGAGGAGAGGGGTGTGTGGCTTCACAGTAAGCAGGCAGGCATATAACATGGCAATGTACGCAAGCACACACGCCTTTACGTACTCACACACAAAAACACAAACACACACACAAACACACACACAGAAGCATGTAAGATGAAGAAAAATGCAGAGGGTGAAACAAATGAGAAGAGAAACTCACGGAGAGAGAGAGAATGGAGAGAGAGATGAAAAGAGAGAGGGGAGAGATGGGCAGAGGGAGTGAGAAAGATGAAAAGAGAGAGGGGAGAGATGGGCAGAGGGAGTGAGAGAGAGATTAAAAGAGAGAGGGGAGAGATGGGCAGAGGGAGTGAGAGAGATTAAAAGAGAGAGGGGAGAGATGGGCAGAGGGAGTGAGAGAGAGATGAAAAGAGAGGGGGGAGAGATGGGCAGAGGGAGTGAGAGAGAGATTAAAAGAGAGAGGGGAGAGATGGGCAGAGAGAGTGAGAGAGAGATTAAAAGAGAGAGGGGAGAGATGGGCAGAGGGAGTGAGAGAGAGATTAAAAGAGAGAGGGGAAAGATGGGCAGAGGGAGTGAGAGAGAGATGAAAAGAGAGAGGGGAAAGATGGGCAGAGGGAGTGAGAGAGAGATGAAAAGAGAGAGGGGAAAGATGGGCAGAGGGAGTGAGAAAGATGAAAAGAGAGAGGGGAGAGATGGGCAGAGGGAGTGAGAGAGATGAAAAGAGAGAGGGGAGAGATGGGCAGAGGGAGTGAGAAAGATGAAAAGAGAGAGGGGAGAGATGGGCAGAGAGAGTGAGAGAGAGATGAAAAGAGAGAGGGGAGAGATGGGCAGAGGGAGTGAGAGAGAGATTAAAAGAGAGAGGGGAGAGATGGGCAGAGGGAGTGAGAGAGAGATTAAAAGAGAGAGGGGAGAGATGGGCAGAGGGAGTGAGAGAGAGATTAAAAGAGAGAGGGGAGAGATCGGCAGAGGGAGTGAGAGAGATTAAAAGAGAGAGGGGAGAGATGGGCAGAGGGAGTGAGAGAGAGATGAAAAGAGAGAGGGGAGAGATGGGCAGAGGGAGTGAGAGAGATGAAAAGAGAGAGGGGAGAGATGGGCAGAGGGTGTGAGAGAGATTAAAAGAGAGAGGGGAGAGATGGGCAGAGGGAGTGAGAAAGAGATTAAAAGAGAGAGGGGAGAGATCGGCAGAGGGAGTGAGAGAGATTAAAAGAGAGAGGGGAGAGATGGGCAGAGGGTGTGAGAGAGAGATGAAAAGAGAGAGGGGAGAGATGGGCAGAGGGAGTGAGAAAGAGATTAAAAGAGAGAGGGGAGAGATCGGCAGAGGGAGTGAGAGAGATGAAAAGAGAGAGGGGAGAGATGGGCAGAGGGAGTGAGAGAGAGATTAAAAGAGAGAGGGGAGAGATGGGCAGAGGGAGTGAGAGAGAGATGAAAAGAGAGAGGGGAGAGATGGGCAGAGGGAGTGAGAGAGAGATT